>NC_056739.1:227242980-227299956 GCF_019279795.1 Protopterus annectens
ACCCTGTAGCAATGCCACAGCTGTGGCCACTGACATCAACTCTATTCCATCTCAATGTAGGTACCTCTGGGATACCAGCAAGGCAATGGCTGGATGCTGGTGAGTACGGTTTAAGGTTATGCTTGGTAATTCACTGTGCATGTCATAGCTAAGATGCAGGTCATGTACACATCTAACACACCTACCCATAATGCATGCTGTACATGTGCACTGACAGAGCACACCCCTCACTAATGGGATTACCAGTCTCAAACAAATGCAATACACAGTCCATCTCAGACATCTGTGGCTACACTCCAGTGCACATTGCCCAGGCACAGCTGACATCTGCCCAACATACACAGCTATGTCATACACAGAGCAGTTGAACATGTTACATATAAAGACATCCCACTCCCTCTGCTAACACATGCTCCAGGGTCCTAAACCTCATCAACACATTACACGGAACATACTGGAGGGATAGGGCCCTGTCCTGGGGAATGTCCACACTCTGGAATGGACTACTCATACATGTCAGGCAATGCTACCCATTGGCCCTCTTTACAGAAACACTTGGCAATTGGATAGGAAATGGGGAATTCACCCTGGGTAGTATGTCTGTGCCACAGCCTGACAGGGGCACAGGGGAATAACATTAGTAGGTGGTGAATGGCTGGGAACCCCTGTGGCTAGGCTTATGTAGGCCCCAGGACCAATAGATCAGTACTCACCTAGGAACTTATGTGTACCACAGGCATCATCAGACAGGGCTCAATCATGGTCAGTAATGGTCTCTATACTCACCATAGGTGCAGTACATTATGTCTGTAGCTGGTATAATGGTAGTCTGTCACTGTAACATGCACCACTGATGATGACATCTGTGAATACACATCAAGCATTCACTAAACACATGTCCACATGTGATCCAAAAACACACAGTGGCTATGAGCAGCAGTGGAAACACAACTGACACACAGATACACATCCTGCAATGGTGCGTGCCCCTGTGAGTTATGGTGCACAGTACATGCCAGGGTGTTGAACAGATGCACAACAATGCTGTGGACAAGGGTGCAGTGAGTTCCAGGGGGAGGGCCATCACCTACTAACAGAAGCCATGCATCACAGCCATGTATAATGTTGGTAACGGGTATTGACTACGTGTGTGTGTGTGTGTGTGTGTGTGTGTGTGTGTGTGTGTGTGTGTGTGTGTGTGTGTGTGTGTGTGTATGTACTGTTTTCCCCTCATAGGTGGCGAGGTGGGGCTGGGTCCCCCTGCAGGGAATCTGATGTCACTGATACAGACATTGACTGTGAGGATAGGTGTGTTGAGGTGCAGGAAGGATTGTCAGGGGCTGCCGCTGGGCCACCAATTGACAACCGACATGTATCCACCCCATCCATGCACACAGTCGCACTGCCTCTACATACCTCATCATCGTTGGCCTTAGCTGAGGGACAGCCTATGGTTGGCATTGGCCCGGACAGTGTGCTATCTATGGCACATGTGTCAGGACACAGCAGCCATAGCCAGATGTCTGGTGGAGTATCACATAGGCAGATGTTCAGGGGTGCTCATCGAAGCACTGCTGGTCATCATACCCCTGGCAGACGTGCCACATCTATTTCAACCACACGCATGTTCCAGACTGTCGTGGATGCACAGGCACAAATAGAATGGTACACCAGTCAGCGTATAAGGGTGCAGAGGGTGCATCACACCTTTGTAACTGACAGCATCCGTGACCTAGCAGGTGCCATCCATAATTACACCAAGGTCAAGGATAGATGGTGGGATGAGACATTGGATCTCATCCACAATGTCATGTCCATGCATCAGGACAGGGAAGGACAGTTGCGACGGCCACATGGACATATGCCAGCAACACCAGCAGCTGGAGGTTGCCATGGACATCCAACCAGTCACAGCCGCTCCCGTAGTGGCAGTACCAGCCCCAGCACTGTGGGGGGTTGCTGTCCACAGACCGTCATAGCAGACCATGTGCACATGGCCCTGGCCAGTCCCAGGAGGGACCTGGATCCAGTGGACATCTGTCAAACTTGGGAGACAGTACTCAGTCTTGCATTGTACCTGATACTGTCTGTAGCACCCCTGCCAGGCACAGGTCCCATGTCCTTGGCCAGAGATGGTGAACTTCAAACCCTGACAGGTACAGTCTGCAGCTGTTTCACAGTTCCCTGTATAGGGCACCCACATGGAGGAACTGTGTGCATGCAGACACACACACATAAACAATGAAACTAGGGTAACCACATACCTGCACACATGACAACACCAGTGGCACATAACAGTACTCAGCCCCCCACCCCCACACACACACATATTGTCAATTGTATGGCTCAGCCTAAGCCTCTGGAAAACCAACAACACACCCTGTGCATATTATGATACCTGTGCCACTCCCTGACTTCCGTAACATTGATGCAGGGACAGGCTAACATGGCACTGATGCACAGGGTGACTGTACAACAGTGTAGCAATAGAATGATGTGTAGCATGTTGTCAGCAGTAAAGTGAAATGCTAATATCTTGGAAGGTGTAGCTGTTCAGTCATGATGCATCATAGTTGTGCCACATGGCTGATGGGTGTAGTGGAGTCAGCAGACCTTTTACAGTGGACACTAGTAAGTGTAGTGGGTGGTACACATGCCATGGCTGGATACAACACACAGAGCCTTTAGTTTGGATGCAGTACAGGTGCAAGACTGTGCACATGGAGGTATGTCCCTGTGTAGGTAACACATCTGTTGCACATGTAATCCCAAGACAGGATAGGCACAACCACACAGTGCTATATATGCAGTCTGCAATGTGGATGGCATTGAACATGCTAACAGCAGGGTGTATGTCCATCTCCCCACTCTACTGCGATCCTCACCTAAGTAACATGTGTGTGCCAATGCTGGTGGCACAGCCCAACCCTTAGGAGGGTGTGTGACACTCAACTACTGTGAATGATGTAAACAACAACTAACAACCTGATTACATACACTGTACAGTATTACCGACAGCTATGTGGGGGGATAGACGCAACAGTAACTGCAATAATGGTGGTTGTGTCCACAACAGTCACACCCAGTGAGTTATAGCAACCCCAGTAGTGCTGCATACCTCAACAGTGTGGAGGAGGGCATTAACACATTTATGACCTGTGAAGGACTGTATGTCCATGGGATGGCACCTGTGGAATGTTGGCATATGCCAAGCAGTCCTGGTGGAAAAATATTCTGTGAACGGTGGTAGATCCCTTAACAACTACACACATTCCTACATGTGGGATGGTGTATAAAAGCCTGTTATGATCTACATAGGCATTGTGCATCTCCTAACCCTCATCTACACCTGTCATGATTGGGTTAAGGAGGTATACCAGGTTCAGGTTGTATTCTTTGCCTTTGACAAGTCAACATTGGTGGGGTCCCTTGTGTTAAGATTACCAGTGACATTGGCCATTGGTTCATTGCTGATATGCTCCATGTCCCTGCAGACCAGGGTCATCAGGCTACTGGGTGTTAGTTCCCAGCTGTCATGGTGGATTTGTGGTCATCCCTGCCAACACTGGTAAATCCATTGTCAGGTGTAGGCCTATTCAATCGTATGAGGGATCCCAGCTACTTACTGCACCTGCCCAGGGGGTTTTCCCAACCATGACATGTCCCTTGACTGTACTGCATGATTTGTAGTAATGCCAGTCTGACATCCTACAGGTGGGATGGAGTACTGTTAACATGTACTGCCCTTGTCATGTAGGGTCCTGCTTATGGGATCTGCTAAGGTTGGCATTGTATTGCAGGCCAGATGCGTTTGGCTGGGGGGGGGGAATACCTATCCATGCCAGATGTATGTTGTTTGGGTCTCTCAAACACATCAATGGTGCATGTGGACATATATGTTGTGGTTGCATTCCCAGTTCCATCTACAGATTATGTCCATATATACCTATATTGATATATATGTGTTCACCTTTGACAGGGAGACAATCATTCCTTTGAATGGCCCTTTCTGCAAACCGAAAGGACAAACCCGTCATTTCTTAATGCACCACAGTACAAAACACAGCAGTTCTAAAGGCACCTTCACTGACTCTCAAACTGCAAGTTGGAATACATATCGTAATGCTGGGGGGCATGCTCCCCTGCACCCCCCGTTTGTGGGGCTGGGCCCCCACAACCCCCCTACTGTGATATACTAACTCCTAGTTTTTACTACAGTGGGTATAGGCAAATATTCCCCATCCCCACTATAGTGCCATTGCAACCAAATTGCCTAATCTGCAATGAGCAAATGCATAGTGACATTTGCTCATTTCACATTCGTTGCATGTATTGCAAGACTGTGCAATGCTGAGAAAATACTTTTGGTCTTCCAGCTTTCGGACACATGGATTTCTCCCTTTGAAATGTGAGCCATATATATGCTGACATATATGCATTCCTAGTGCTGTATATATGTTGACATGTGGATGTATACATATATATCTATGGAACTATGCATATCTATGTATACATGTATTTATTGGCATATATATATATATATATATATATATATATATATATATTTCTATACCTATATCTACATATATAGATATGTTATATCCATTTAAAGATTAATATATATATATATATATATATATATATATATATATATATATATATACACACACACACACACACACACACACACACACACACACACACACACACAAATACATCTACATGGCAGAATACATTCCCTGTAGTGTTGTATACCTGGGCTGGATGATATGTATGTGAAAACATGATGATTATGCATATCTGCCATGGCTTAGTGGTAAATCACTTAATGTATGGTGTGATGGTGTGCAGGGTCCTGGTTTCAAGCCTTGCAGGAGCCAAGTATTTTGTTGCTTGGCAGAATACAGCCCGTTGGATACAGAGTGAGTAAGACACTTTAAAGCAGTTGTAAGCAGGGTTTGTGTGGGTTTGCATGATGGTAAGTATTGCTAACCTCTGGTTACGTTTTCATACACTCAGCTTCTAAATTGCTTAACCTGTGTAGGCAGTGCTTAGCTCCACGCAAACCTGCTTACAACTGCTTTAGGGTGCCTTAATCACTCTGTATCCAATGGGCCGTGTTCTGCCCAGCAACAAAATAAACAGCTCTTGCAAGGCTCAAAACAAGGACCCTGCACATCCTAGACAAAGTGATATACCACTAAGCCATGACAGATACACAGATATTCAATGTTTCAGAAACATATCAGCCAGTCCTGTCATGCAACAGTACAGAAAATGTATATCAACATCTAGATGTCTGCGTGTGTACCTATATTGCAACCTTAACAGATATAACATACCCATATATGTATAGATATACATATATATAAATATATATGTTGTTTTACTAACTCTATATACATATATATCACTATCTATGCACATATACTTATATATCTGTTAGTAGATAAATATATCTATATAGGTATATATGGCCATACATCTGTAGATAGCAATTGCAGATTAACAAATATACATATGTCCACATGCCCTGTTAATGGGGTTGAGAGGCCCCACACACTATACGTCTTGTACGAATAGGCATCCCCCCACAGCCAAACGCATGTGCCCTGCAATATGCTACCAAGTACAGTCTGCCTCCCATAGGATGTGTAATATGTGGAAGCCATCAACGCATCAATGTCCCCAGGATACAGATACACAGACACATGTATGCAGATACAGATATATATATATATATATATATATATATATATATATATATATATATATATATATATATATATATATATATGACTACACATACACATGCAGATATATGTACAGTAAGATACATATGTAGGACATGCACACAATATGGAACAACCACTGAATAACCACTATGCCTACAGTTAACACCTGAACAACTGGACACTGTATAGGTGACACATACTAATGTCAATCAGTGCCTGCAACATATACCCATATAAAGGTCATAGGAAAGACATCACACACAGGTTTCCAGAAATGAGAATCCTTTAATTGTGGGCTATAACAGTTCTATATGCCATATCATATAGCTGTTCAAATACTGACAACCATATAAATGGAGTACTGCAACTGTGAAACAGTTACACTAATGCAGTAGTCTGGAAAGGTTCACAACTGTTGCTGTCCAGGCCAAGCCCTTCAGAATGTACAATAGTGCAGACAGACTGGGCCACAGGGTGCCACACAATCAACAGTATGTACTGCAGGTGTGTAGCTCAGCAGCCTCTATCTACACTCTGTACAAACTCCGTAGGAGGTAAAGATGCTTTGTGATCAAATGGGTTTCACCCGGTACATAACAAGGCATAATGCACAGAACAGTCTGTATGGCAGGAGGCAGTAGGCTTGCAGTACCCCAAGTCATGTAAGTAATGACAATATAGGTGGAGTATACGGTACTGTACATCCACATACATTGTGGCAGCTCACCCCTGATACCCCTACATTTTGTAACAGCCTAGGTCATTTATGGTGCTCCCCACCTAGACTCAGTAATACAAGCCCATATACCACTGTTACATACACTGACCTCTGCAGTGCATAAGGGCACACATGTGTTGTGTAGGTGATGCCCACACATATATGGCCCCATCCCCACTGTATGTGTGGGGGATACAACAGCAGTGGACTAATGGCAGCAATGGTAGTGTGATATACAGACAGCCCACTACAGAACAACCCCCAACAGCATGACATATGTGCAAAGCTTCATATGTAGATGGGGACAGAGGCTGGAACACAGGCACATATGTGGAACACTGTTGCCATACACTAAGCAAGGTGCTGTTGTTACAGGATAGTCTGCAATTTACCCGTAGTCAGGGAATTGAGGTTAGATATAGACATGGATGTAGCCATGTACTGATAGTATGCAACACACACACTGACGGTGTAATATCTGACACAGGGCCTGTGTGGTGGATGGACAACACATGATAGGCATACCTCTGTCCAGCAAGAGGTTAGGCCTACAGTAGTGAACTATGCAGACAGACTGCATTCCAAGGTACACTAGTATGTGCACACACACACACACAAACACACACACACACACACACACACACACACACACACACACACACACACACACACACACACACACACACACACACACCCTATAACACCAGTACTATGCAAAGCATTACACAACTCTACCCACAGTCTGTCTGTAGTTTCAGATCCTCCTACAAATATGTGGCCACTCTGAGTGTGCAGGTTTTCCTGTAAGAGGTATTGTTACCTGCTGCCTGTATCACTGACGCCCACACACAGAAAGGATGTCCATCACACAGGAAATGTAAAGGGACCACACCCACGTGCTGTAGGAATTTATAGTGGGTGGTTGCCATGACAGTGGTAATTCAATGTAGTACACATGAGTAATTATATATATATATATATATATATATATATATATATATATATATATATATATATATATATATATATGTATATATATATGTATATATATATATGTATATATATGGCTATCTGGATAAGTATATGTACATATATTTCCAGCATATGTCCTGGACATGGAGTGTAGCTATACACCAGCTCCTACAGTCCCAAAGTCGTAGTGCAAGGCGATGACAGGTATGTATAGGAGGTATATTACTAGACTGTTGCTACTGTCATTGGGATTGTCTTCACAGACATGGTGTGTGTGGATGCTGACATCTGCTTATAACATGTGTGCCATTGGTTACTGACAGACATTCTGAGGAAATCATTGTAATGTACCGCTGCTAGCATGTAATGCACCTGTGGAGTGCAGCACAGATATTGGCCACTATATGTGGAACTTCGGACACACCCTGTACAGTCCCAAGGTATACACATAATCCCTTAGTGCACCACATGTGTACCAGGCCTGACAATATGGATGTAGATAGCCATATAGATGGCAATAACACATAATGACTAGTATACATTTGACACCATAGGTGTTGGATTCACACACTCCTGTCTGGTCTGACACATAATGACTGCTGGTACAGGGGTGCCATGGACACATACCACCCACTAGATATTGACATACATCTATACAGCATCCCACTGCTCTGTCTGACATACATGACATTTAATGGAGGCCTGGCAGCAGTACATCTGGCAGGTATCTGCACATAAAATCGCACCGGTTAAGTACACTAAGCTGCTAGGCATGTAACAATGCACTGTGCAGGCTACAGGAAGACTGGCTCAACACTAGCCTACATCTCGTATGGGGGAATGCACATGTACCTGCATATATAGCAGTCTTGACAGCCATGTCACAGCACAGTGTAAGATACACCTGTTTGACAGTGCATAACCACAACTAATTTGAAAACAGCCACAGCCACATATGGTAAGCTATCATACTATTACAGTATATGGACTATCTGTTCTACATCATCCTCATATGTGCCACTCACAGAATGACCCTACATATACTGGGCTGCTACATAGTTTGTTATGATGGCTGTCTGTGGTATGGGACATGTGTATACATGGCCCTACAAACATGTACGGCAAAATGGTACCATACAGTGGGGCAGCATATAACATCTGATAGAAGGGGAGCTAGAACAGTAACATCTACCACAGTCTGTACACAGGCTGAAATACATATTAACAATACACACACTGCCAACATTCACCATCACTACACAGATCTCAGTACTGTACAAACATCCACAGAATGTCCAGCTTATGACATGAAATATAACCACTACTCTACATGACATGTGCAGCAATCTGATATATCACTGGCATGTTTTCAGAAATTATGACAGTATTTATGGTGTACAGCACATATGCACCACTTCATGCACGCCATATGTACAAAGGTTGACAGAGGTGTGGCTGACAGCACATACACAGGGCCAGTATAGACATGTTGCTGTGATAACCTCATATATTTTCTATTGTAACAGGGTCTGTTGCAGAATATGCCCTATGAGGGATATGAAGTCAGTAACTGTCACAGCCTTCACCATCTACAAACTGTAATCCTCACACTACCTGCTGCATTCCACAGATTGATGCACTGTGGCTAGCACATGAAACCATAGGCACAACACTGCCCAGTCTGCAGATGACCCTGCAGATGGGGATTCCTCATATACATGGAACTGACATGGGAGGTATTGCGAAATGTATGACAGGCATATCCAGACAAACACTGTTAAACCAACATTACTCCAAATGCAGTATAGCAGCACTTACAGTCTGTAGTTAGGACAGGCACATCCCCTCCTGTTGGCTGCCCTCTTTCCACAGTGTATGTTGTTAGAGGTAAATCCCCAATCCATCTGGGATGCTGTTTGCCAAACATCAGATCTAGTTCCTGCTCACAGTGACTGCAAAGGCCCACCACCACCATGATGCTCCTAGGTATTGAAGTGTGTTTCCATGCAATTGGCTATGAGATTGTTACCACAGCTGTTCCACATGCAATCAGCTAGGGGAGGGCTGAAATTCATGCAGAGGCCATCAGCTCATCATGAGCTTCATGCAAAATACACATGCTGCTGCCTAAGCAAGGCAAGTGTGGGTCTCCACATCCACCAGAGAGGGAGTGGGGGAGGCAGACAGAGGCAGATACATGTCAGGGAGGAGTGGGAGGGTAAAACTGAAGCATGTTTGTGTTACACACCTACAAGCACAGGGTTTCAAACCCCAACAACTATGTAGTGCTATCACAGTTCGATGCAGTTATTGGATGCACCACATGGGTTACCTGATGTAAAGTACTCAGAACATATATGTGAGGGTGACACCTGCAACAGGGATATGGTAGATATACGGTAGGTGTCGTACACATACCTGTCTGCATGAACAGGGGCCAGGGTCAACACAGGCACACTCACACAGGGATGCACACACATTGACACATTTGGCAGGGCCAGGAGTGCAACTGATCAGTAGTGGGATTGCCACAACACATCAATGTGCAGGTATCACATGCACCACACAGATCATACGGAGGCCATATGGGCAAAGAGTATGAGGAGATGTCAGACATCAGACAGCATGCTTCAGTATGCCTTGGGGGGTTGTAGTGAGTGTGGATGTGGACATACGCACTATATAACACACACACACGAACACACAGGGTGCCATTTTTGACATGCATGGGTGCATGTCTACACGGATGTGTGGTGGTCAACTGTGCCAGCAGGCTGTAAAAGGGTAGGCAATGGGTATACCATGGCATCAGGCCACATGACAATGGTCTGCATTGTGGCTCAGACCTGTAGTTACTGCATTTGCCCACACAGGTGGATATTGCATCCCCTATCCAGTCAGCTTGGTGACTATTGTGTATGGCCAATGCTGTACACTACATGCCATATATGTGTTCCTTAGTCCATGACATGGATGGTGTCTGGGAGGTGCACACCTCCCACATGCATGTACAGTGACATGTGGAACTGTACCTGGGGTGTCTGGTTCATGTTGTGAACACAGATTATCATCAGATGTACCAGTCTTGCCCACCTGCGGCAGGAATTTGTAATGGGCAGCAGGTTTACCCTCCACCTACATTGATAGCATGTCAACAGCATTCGCTGATGTCAGTGTCATCTGTCCATACAGGGCATGTTTTCAGGCATGGTATGTCCATTGTGAGTCACATGTGAAGGCACCACAGGTGGTGCAGGTGTCCATTGGGGAACATGGTGGAGGTGTACTGTCTGCATGTATGTACATATTGGACAGATGGGCAGGGTGACATGCCCTCTGTATCCCACTGCTATCACTGCAAAGTTACTATCAGTGGTCAATATGCAGTGTACTGCCCACATACTGGCTGTTGCCTAGGCATGTGTGTGTGTGCGTATGACACATGGGTTAAGTGTGTGCTCTGGGTAATAGTGGGGTTGCTAATTTGTATTGGTTGGCCTTGATGTCACATGTATGGGTATGGCTTTGCACTCCAGCCTCCCAGCTAATTTACAACTGTTATCCCTGTATGGTTGACATTGTGATATATAGTAGCGCCACCATAAAAGTAATAAGCAAAACCCTCTCCATGTTGGCCACAGGTGTCACACACTCACTTCTACACAGGATACGAGTTACACACACATGTCTGGGAGTTGAACCCCTAACTAGCTAGTTTATTACACTACAGCACTATGCAGTTATAGTATGTGCCACCGATGTTACCGGAGTACTTTTTCCCCAAAAGTGTATTTCACAGTGACTGACAGCAGATTATCAAAGTATGGCATTTCACCTGCACTGCGAGTGACTAGCCTAAAATGCATTGCTCCATACACAAAACATCCACAACTGCATGTGTGGATATAGAACCCCTGACCAAGGCCTATATCACACTACAGCATGGAGCAGTTATAGGACACACCACAGGGATTACGAGAGGCATCGATCCCCAAAGGGGTATGTCACACTCAATGACATCAGCAGGTTTACCAAAGCAGGGCATTTCACCTGTACTGCGAGTGACTAGCCTAAAATGCATTTCTCCCTACACAAACAGTGAGACACACACAAAACATCCACAGCTGTTATGTGTGGGTATAGAACCCCTGACTAAGGCCTATATCACACTACAACATGCATCAGTTATAGGTTGCACCATGGGGATCACTGGGAGTTTTCTCCCCAAAGTTGTATTTCACAATAAATGACATCAGCAGGATTGGCAAGGTATGGCAACTGAAATGTATTGCAAGTGAATAGCCTATGATGCATTGCTCCAAACACAGACATTGAAACACGCGCAAAACATCCAGCACTGCCATGGGTGGTGAGGGAACTCTACCACAGTTCTAAATCACACTACAGCAGTACACAGTTACAGGATGTGCTACAGACTTTACTGGGCTACAACTTTCCCAGAGGTGTATTTTCTTCTAGAGTGACATGACAGCCCAAAGCATTGTTTGTCACTCAGTCATAAACAAACAGAGACAGACAAGATTCACACAACACAGTGCCAAGTCTCTGGGATAGAATACCTAATTTTCTATAACAGTGCACCAGATCTGGGGTTAGAACACCTCCCTAACTACTTTATCACAGTACAGCAGTGCACAGTTACAGGACGTGCTACAGAGATTACTGGGCAATGTGTTACCCAGAGCTGTATTTCTAGGTGAGTGACATCAGCAGCCTTGCCAAAGTTGTGTATATGAACTGTACGGAGTGTGAGTAGCCTAAAAAGCATTTATCTCTACACAGTCAGAGACTGAGAAACACGCACACAAACACACACTCACACAGTTGCCAAGTCTGGGGTTAGGACTACTACCTAACTAGTTTATCACTACAGCAGTACACAGTTATGGGATGTGCCATGGGGATTACTGAGCTACAGCTCTCTCAAAGGTGTATTTCACATTGGATGACCTCAGCAGGCTTGTCATGACACTGCTATGGGCTGGGTGGTGTGTGCATGGGCTGTAACCCATTCATGTAGGGGTTGACATGCCACATGCGGGCACACACAGGGTCATATGCCACAGGTTCATGTATACAGCTACTAGGTGACTACTTCCTTGTACAGTCATGTTGCACACCTGGCACATACAACATGCCATCATGCTGACAGATACTGGTGGCTAGTATCTGCAGTGAGTGGCACCTGCACCTCATGTATTTGGGGCCCTTTGGCTGTGTGCTGGGCGGGACGGGCCAAGATAGCCCCTTATCACAGTCACTCTCTTCAACACATCTAAGTCCATCTACCTTTGGCTTATTATAGTGTTTTGTCCTTACATATATGTCTGTATTCCTATCCACTGTGTGTGCAAGGCAGAAGTTGTGCATACTGACATGTGTGTGCACTAAGAACTGCAACTGACAGACATCTCTGGTCCACTGGTGTTTGCTGACATGGCCTTCATGTGTTTAAGTGTGTGAGCATGCCCAGTATGACCTTTCAGTATGTTGTCGACTGATATTGCCTTCATTCCTCTAAGTTTGTGAGTATGCCCAGTATGGCCATCTATATTGCATGTGTGGGTCAAGTTCAGGTTGTTTGTACTGCAGTGCTGAACTTTGTGTTGTACACCGACAGGTAGCATGCTGTGTCTGCAGGGTATACATCAGTCATTTGGCATTGACTGTTGCTACATTTCTGCATAGCGGGGGGGGCCCTGACTGTTTCTACATTTCTATACAGGGGTGGGGGGCACACCTGACTTTTACTATAAGTGTACGTAGGATGGTGGGGCACACCTTACACTTTTACACATTTGCTAGTCAGCTACACCATATCAGTCTGTAGTATTACCTATTGTGCTGGCTAGAGGCATACCAGTGTACTACAGATCTTAGCTTTAACTACCTACATATCAGTTGTTGACTTCCTAGCCTTCACAACTTACATCCAACTGGCTGGCCTGCTGTAGTCTGTCTGTGTAGGTCTGAGGTAGGCTTATCCATAGGACTCATTCAGAGGTCATATTACAGCATTTGCTTGTGTTTGTCTACACCTATCCTGCTGGCTGTGACTGTTGTTGGGTATGTGCACCCCCAACTGGCATGTGCGAGTCACTTACCTTGTGGGTTTCCTAGTATTGAGGGTGGTGCTGCAGAGCTGCCTATGTTGGATGCACATAGTACACTCCCAATACATGGTTGAGCACAGGTAGTATCATATTTGGCATCCCTTTTACTGTATGCATGAGTCAGAGACAGGTGTCATTCCCTGGGTCCCTACTGTGTCAGTGCATGCACTATGTGTTGCCTCTTTGCCAAGGCCAGGGCATACTGTGCATGCCTCCTTCTGCCTTCTGGGGCATGCTCAGGTTGTTCCTCCTCTGAGTCACTCTGCACCTGTGCAGGGCTTGGCACTGGTGGGGGCTGTGTCATCCTGCCCCATGCTGTTCCTGCTGCAGCTGTTTCCACAGGATCATATTGTGTAGCATGGCACATAAGAGGAAAATTTGGGTACATGTAGTTGATGAGTACTGCAAGGCCCCACCGGATATGTCCAGGCACCAGAACCATGACTTGAGCATCCCAAACACATGCTCTATTATGATTCGTGTCTGTGCGTGTGCCTCATTATGGAGTTCTTGTTTGGATGTGTGCGCATTTCTGATGGATGTCATGGCTCCAGTGCATATCCAGCATCCCCCACTAGGTGACCGTGTGGGATATCCACATTGGCAAATGTCTGGTACAGCTGCGTCAGATGCCAGATCTGGGAATCATGGTAGCTTCCAGGGCAGCCAGCACATGCATTCATTATTATGCTCTGGGCATCGCACATGACCTGGCAGTTGATGGAGGGAAGCCCTTGAGGTTGATGTAGACCCTGCCGTGCTCACCTGGTGGTGCTTTAATGCATATGTTTGTGCAGTCTATTGCACCCACTACCTCAGAGTATTCTGCTATTTGGTGGAAGAGACGCATATTGCTGGCCAACGCCTCACAGGTGATGGGAAAATATACATGCTCACCGACATGTGCTGACATGGCATCCAGGAACTGGTGGATTTCCCTGAATGCTGATGCCTGTGAAATCCCCATCATATCCCCAGTTGGCCTTTGGAAGGTACCTGTAGCTAGTATTCTTAGGCCTGCATATACCTTGGTATCCACTGGAATGGGTTCCCCTCTGTTAGTTCTGTGTGTCAGATGTGGCAGGCACAGCTCAGCAATTTGCTGTAGGAGGTCCCTGTCCACCCTATAGCTCTCCACTATCTCCAGCTCATGTAGCCCTTGGTAGGTTACCCTGGGTCTATACACTCTTCTCCATCTCCTCACTGTGGGTTGCTCAGTAGCATTCACATCCTCACCACCCTCAGCCTGCCTCTTGCACATGCTGGTTTATGATAGCAAAAGCAGCCCCTAACATTTTTTCTCTTGCTTTCATTTTGTAAAATTTCCCTGTCTGTATACACCGGTGGTGCAGAGTTTTTTGGAAAAAACAAGGGGGAGAGGTGTTTGCATAGTTTATAGTGGTGTGCTGGGCTGGTCTGCTGCCTGTGTAATTGGCTGATTCTGATACATTTTACCTGTCAGCTAAGCTAGTTCTCCTTGATTACCTTCTTACTGCTGTTTTCCCTTCCCATTGCCTCCCTGTTTAAGGCCAGGGGCGTGCCGCACAAACAGAGTGCTCAAATGTGCATAGAGATGCTTTTTCCTGGTTTACCTTACTTTTTCTTCATGCAAAACCTGATGCGTGGCATGCACACCCGCTTACACTTTGTAAAAAGTGCTAAGCAGGTTGAGACACACCCCTAGCTTAGCTGTGCTAAGCTAGGAGCAATCCTGAGCCACAGGTCTCCAATCCACTTACAGTATACCTGACACACACACCTATGATGTCACCTACATCCTAGTCTTGCACCCAGCTATTTATACTCTTACACTCTTGGGACCTGTCTCACACCCTGGGGAAATCTGGGATTCACTAACCTTTCCCTCATTTGCATAGGATTGCCTGCTAATGCATAGTTACATGTCCCACACTGAGCCTCCCCCCTTAGCAACCATTACTCACTTGCCAGGTTGTCTTCTGCCTGTCATTGACTTGCATGTCTGAATAATGATTTTAGTTAGAATGCTTATTTTAGGTTTATTTTCTTATTTTCCCCCCGATCCCATTTGTGCACCACTGCCCTATGCTTAAACAGGTGAGATCGGTGAAAAAAAAAAAAGTTTTTTTTTTTTTTTAAAGTTTGCAATGCCAATGGCCTTCTACTTGGCCATTGGCATGCTTCCTCAATGATATGCAGCCTTTATTTGGAGCTGTCATAGCTCCGATTTGTAGATTGCAGAAATGTACTCGGTTACAAACCGAGTACATTTCTGCACACTGCACTCGTCCTGCAAAGATATCTGCCAGCTTCTTGGATCGCATATTACCCTCATTTGCATAGTTTTCACCTGCAAATGAGGGTAATTTGCATACAGAAGCTCAGTCCGTGCAGGATTAGTCTAAGAGCTCATGTGAAGACCCTGGAGCTCATTCCTGGATCGCACATCGGTCATATTGCCAACAATAGCTCTTAGACTAATCCTGCATGTTCTATAGGGCTTTGTAAATCTAGGGGGATGATCTTTCCATAAACACATACTTATTTTTTTTCCATTTTCATTCCATAATTTTTCAATTATTATTTTTATTCCTTTTCCCAATATAATATACTCCATATTTTCTTGTATTTGTATCCAAATAGCTGAGCAATCTGAAAAGCCTGTTGCAAATGTATCTCCCTTCGCTATATTAATATCTAGTGATATAATAAAATAATCTAGTTCCATCTTTCATACACCTTGACTATATGTTCACAAATTATTATTCTAAATCTTTACATTGTCATATTTTATAACTTCAAAAATGTTCTTAACATAATTTCCTCACTTCATTTTTCCTCTCATATAACAATTAAAATCTTCAATTAATATTATATTCATATTAATTACTACAAAATCAAAACATTATTAAGTTTTCCCTTTCCTTACTTATAATATAAGCATATAGTGCTATAATTCTACATACCTGATTATGCCATCTGATATCTGTATAATAGTTGGTCTTCCCATTATTGCCAATGTTATGTTGAATATTTTCACTGACTTCCTACAAAATACAGCTACAACTGAACATACTTCCTTTCCTAAGTTTCATATTGTATCTTCTTCCCACAGTTTCTATAAAATATCTCTTCTTGTATCAAAAATCTTACTTCCTCCAATATTATTACAGGCACATCACACTTACTACACTGATTTAGAATGCCTATTTTTCTACTTATTTTTTGATACTATTTACATTTACTGAAAACATTCTAAAATTGCTATTATGTCTATGTTATAAACTCCCCAGAAATTATGTAAATTTGAAGAAATTAGATTATTTGCATTATCTATTTCTTTTTTTCTTTCTCTTTTGCACTAATTCCTGTAAACTTCCCTTTTCTGTCTCTTATTAGATAATAGAATATTTTTTACCTTTCACTATTTTCCAATTTATGTGTTCCTCATCATACCTTTCAACCAATCGAGGATAAATTTCAACAGAATCAGGGACAAAGCCAGAAAAAAATCAGGGACAATCAGGGACACTTTTAAAATATTTGTGCTATTAACTTGAGACATTCACAGAATCACAGCATATGAATTAATGTACATTTTGTGAGGTAAAAGAAATCTACAACTCTTAATTATTGCCATTATTCATTAAGTTTAATTCACCAACTTTCCTCCAAAGGTCACCAGTTTTAGGAGGGATTAAGAGGGGCAGAGCTAAAATTTGAATCAAAATCAGGGACATCCCTGAAAATCAGGGACAGTTGAGAGGTTTGTTCCTCATAACATTTCAAAACCTTCTTCTATACTCTCTTCCATTTCATGTTTCTCTTTATCCTTATCTTTATTGTAAACCTGATCTTTTTCCCCATATTATCCTTATCTTTTACTGGACCTGCTTCCTTTCTTTATATAGCATACCTACTGCTGTTTTCTTCTTCTTCATCCTTTTTCTCTAGGATACAATCCATCCATAATTGTCCAGTTTTGTTACATTTATAACATTTCAATTCATACGTTTTGGATTATTCCACACAAGTATAACATTTTCCCTTATCACAAATACTTATCAAATAATAATTTTTCCACAGAAGAAAAACATGTTTTCAGTTGTCCCTGATATTTTACAGCACATCTGTTACTCTCTACATTTATCATACTAGGGATATGAACACTTTTTTTCTTTTTCCATTTTATTGTCATTATAACAAAATATCTCAATTACATGCCCTCCTAGATATCCATTCTTTTGACATTCTCTTCCTCTCAGAGACCTGGCTCAAACCAGATACAAAAGACACTGAGATTATACCCCAAGGCTATAATATAGTAAGACTTGACCGACCAAAATGTAAAGGTGGTGGAGTAGCAATTCTTTTTAAGAATCAACTAAATATCTCTACTCTTCCAGCTTATCCTACCCAGGATTGCAAAGTAGAAGCCATCATAACAGAACTCCAAATAAACACCAAGAAATCCCTTTACATTATCTGCATCTACTTACCACCAGGAAACAATATACCCATACTAGAACCCTTTCTTAGCTGGGTATCTACTACTTACCCCCAAGAAACTATAATTCTAGGTGACATTAATATTGACTGGAATACTATCAATGCGGATAATCCTTCCTCTCATATGAACCTATATGGTTTCACCCAGACTATCACTTCAACCACTAGAATCAACAAGCCTAACAATAAAGAGAGTATTTTAGACTGGATACTCATAAACAAAGTCAAACAGGCCTACAAAGCAGGAACTCTGCCTGATGATATAAGTGATCACTCTTTAACCTATATTACTAGAGAAAAGACTGATTTCCCAAACCTCCCTAACATTCAAAAAATACGCTCTACCAAACTTTTTAATATAGACCTATTTCAAACTGAACTCAGCAAATGCAACTGGAGCCCCTTAAAATCTCTTCCTCTTGAAAATGCAGTATCATACTTTAATACCACTTTTTTATCCATTCTTGACAAACATGCTCCTGAACGCACCATCAGAATGAAACCCAATATTGCCCCATGGCTCTCTAAGGAAACTAAAAAGCTAATTCTCTCCAGAAATAAAGTCTGGGCCAAATGGAGATGCCATAGAAATTCCCTTGATCTTCTTCATTTCCGCCAACTTAGAAACTCGACTAAAAAAGCAATAATTACTGACAAAAAAAACTTCTACTGTAAACTTCAACAAACTCATCATAAAAATCCCAAACAGTTTTGGTCATCTATAAATAGACTCCTTTCCCCAGGAACATCCAAAACTCCCACCCCTCTTAATGCTGACCCAGACACTCCCCACCTCACTGCAAATGTGTTCAACTCTTTTTTTACTGACACTATTCTATCGCTAGCTAGACAACTTAGCACTAATAACTCCTGCCCACCAATAAACCAAAGACACTCTTCCAATAACTTTAAACTACAACCTATTCCTACCTCTTTCATCTCTAGACTTATTCATAAACTGAAGCCTTGTACCCCTTCTGCTGACAAGCTCCCTTCACTTTTTCTCCAAAAAGCTGCCAAAGAAATTGCATATCCAGTATCCATACTTATAAACAGGACAATCCAAGAGGGAACCATCCCAGACATCTGGAAAGTATCCCATATTATCCCATTACATAAAGGTGGGAATTCCATTGAGTACTCAAACTATAGACCAATTGCCCTCCTTTCCTCCATTAGCAAAAATAATGGAAAAATGTATTCACCAACAACTTTTACAGTATCCCTCTCTAAACAACATAATAGCAAACTGTCAGCATGGTTTTAGACCACATCACAGTACTACCACTGCTCTTCTATCATTTGTAGATACCATCAATAGGAACCACAACAACAACCTTGTCTCTTCTGCTCTCTTCATCAACCTCTCTAAAGCTTTTGATATGGTCAACCACTCCATTTTAATTAACACTCTTACATCCCTCTCCTTTGATAATCTAGCCATTAAATGGTTTACATCCTACCTCAGCAATAGACGACAAGCAGTTTGTTGGGAAAACCAAATTTCCTCATTCATACCTGTTTCCATCGGTGTACCTCAGGGCTCTATTCTAGGACCTCTTCTCTTCTCCCTGTTCATCAATGATCTCCATTCAGCAATCCCTCAAGTAACCTGCATTCCATATGCAGATGACTCCACCCTTATCTGCTCTGCTTCATCTCCTAATGAACTTTCATCTATTACTCAAAATGTCTTCAACACGGTAGAAACTTGGTTCACCAGACGTAACCTCCTCCTCAATGCCAAAAAAACTAAACTTCTCCTTTTCTCTCCTAGCACACGGTCCACTCCCTTGGACTTCACCATCTCCTCAAATAATGCCA
This sequence comes from Protopterus annectens, assembly GCF_019279795.1. Taxonomy (NCBI): domain Eukaryota; kingdom Metazoa; phylum Chordata; order Ceratodontiformes; family Protopteridae; genus Protopterus; species Protopterus annectens. Next base: position 227,262,852 of record NC_056739.1, read on the forward strand.
CTCTCATTACTCCTGATCCAACAACAAAACTTTTAGGAATAACGATTGATAATAACCTCTCCTTTGATCAGCATATTAACAACACCATTAAAATAGTCAATAGAAAAATAGGAAGCTTATATAGAATTAAACCTTTCCTAACCTCATCATCCAGAGCCAAGATTGCCCACTCCCACCTTTTGTCAACTCTTCTTTATGCCTCACCAATTTTTACTAACCTTAGGAAAGCCAACCTTAACAAACTGGCTACTTGCTACAACAACATTGCCCGTTTTGCCACTGGTAACCCTTTTAGAACTCATCACTGTATTAACCTGAAACTACTAGGCTGGCTAGAACTCCAAAACCTTCTGTTAATCCCTCAACTCACTATTGCCCATAAAATTCTATACCAACCCAATAAAACCCCTATACTCTCTAAACTTTTAATCCCTTATAACAACCTAAACTCCCTTCGCTCTTCCAGTAAACTTATGGCTACTATAACAAAGACTAATAATTCTGCTGGTGACTCTCTATTCAATAATACTGTAGGAAGGAACTGGAATCTGCTTCCTAGCGATATAACACTTACCACATCTCTGCCTCTCTTTAAACATAAAATCAAAGATTACTTCCAAAGCCACTGGCTCTGTTCCTGTACAAAACCTGACTAATCTTTTACCTTTTCTGCGCTTTCCTACTACTCTACTTTCTCTCTCTCCTTTTAGTGAGTCTGCTTCAGTCTATCTCCTTTTCAGAGTTTTTTTTCTTTCTTCTTTCCCCTATGTTAATCTCTCTCATCCGTTTTTCTTTTAACTTTTCCTTCACTTTTCTTAAACTGCTTCCCTTCCTCCTCTCCTACTATAGAGTTTCTCTTTCTCCTTTTTTTACAAAGATTAAGTTCTATGTAATATTATAAGTCGATTGTGTTCTCTGTTTTGTGCCCTGTTCTTGATGTTATTACAGCTAATACTGTTATTCTTAGAAATGTGATTCTTTTCATGTGTATACCTGTTATTAGGTACTATTTTTTATTTGTCTTTTCATCTATGATGATTGGTTCTTTTGCTTGTTTATTTTTTGACTTTTTTGTTAAAATTTGTGTGGAGCTTATCTCCCTGGGCCTCTACTGAAAATGGAAATATATCCAGCTAGACTAGCCCGGTCAACAAATGTAAAATAAATAAAATAAATAAATAAATAAATTGGCTTTGAGTGTTGACATTTCCTCTCTTCTGTTTGTCTCTTATCACTTTCCCTTTAGTTTCTTTAATGGTTTTGGGATACAATTTCATTGTCTAGCAGTTTCCTTTCAAAATCGATTCCAATTTGAAGTAGAAGAGGGGGATAAATGGTGGTGAGGTGATCAATTTATGGTCTGTGGGAGGTTTGAAGTTTATTGATGAAGGATTGTTAAATTCTTTAAGGACAAATTCTGGAGAAGGTTTGGCTGTACCACACTGAATGGTGTCTCTAGGCATTGGATAATGAGGAGGTTATCTTCCTATAAGTAGGTTAATCTCTTTCCAAAAGTGTTTCAGGGAATGTCACATGGTAATTTATTTGTTTTGAGATTTCTTTTGTGCCTTCTGAAGGACCTCTTGTCTAAGTTTTAAAAGAGGTGTGGTTGGCAGTTGTGGAGATCTGTTTATTCTTGGGATGCTTCATCCTTTAGAGTTAAAAGATGTTTGAGTTTAGTGGATAGCTATTCAGTTTTGGTGGATTCACAAAGCCTGTTGATAAGTGGGAAAGGTTGTTAGGCATACAGTTGTTGTATCAGGGTTATGTAAGGAGAGTATATAGCTCCAAATGTGGACTGTGAAAAAGTTCTGAGTTTGCCTATATATGTGTTACTCTGGTTTCTGAAAACTTTTAATATTGGTTCTAGTTTTATACAATGACTGACAATTGTAAACATGATTGGGCACTGGTTGATTCATGATGGTTGCATAATGTTATGATGGAGATGGAGTTTTGTATGTTTGTAATAATCAGGTTGAGTGTGGAGTGTTTAGAGGACCTGAGGTTATGTCTTGTAGGTACTTACATGATTTGAAGGAGACCTAGGTCTGCTAGGAAAATACCTGTGTCAGATGAAAAAGGTCCAATATAATTAAGACTGAAGAAATCTAGAATGATTGTCATTATTTTTGGGACAGTTATTCAGGATGTTAGTGATGAGTGATTCAAATGTATTTAGGGAAGCATTGGGTAGTAGACAGTCGTTTGGAATCAATAGTGGTTTGCCTTTGTGAGTTGGAAAGCAGGGATAATGCATAATGATACGATGACTGGTTGAGTAAATGTTTTACAAAGATGTTTGTTTTTAGTATTACAGGGTGAAGGAGGTGAAGAGGAAAGAAGTACCAGGTAAAACAGGTTAAGCTGTGGAAAGAGGATTATTTTACTAATTGGATGCGTGTAGTGTTTGTAAAAGAAGTCATAGGTGGGAGTTACGACTTCTGCTAATGTTTTAGTAGTGGATATGAGGTCAGTGAGATAAGACTGATATGTGTTTTTATGGTGGTGTCTTTTTAAGAGGCATGACTTGAGGTTGGAGTTCAGAGAAAATGTAATGGATGGTTTGGGGGAGTGGCTAGGGCATTGGTGGTGAGAGGGCAGCAAAGCAGGACCCAACTCCCACTGCCTTTGGAGTTAATCAGTCAAGGTCTGTGTCTATCACTGAGCTCAAAAAGGGTAGGTATAAATACATGAGTTGTTGAGTAATGAGAGTTTGGAGAAAAGAGGCAATAATAATAACTGTATGACAGTAAAGTAGTGTGTAATGGGGAATGCTCACTCTAAACGTAATGAATATAAAAGTATAGGGGTAGATAAAAATGGTGGATTTATGATTACTTTCCTTCTAGAAGCCTTATTAAAACAGTTTGACGACGGTCATGTTACCATTACAGATTTTGAGACATTAAAGGTGCTGTGTGGCATGTTTTCACATACATAGCAGCTTCTTATAGTAGAGAAAATTACTCCTTAATTTTTCTAAACAAGTGTGGCAACATATTTTGAATCACATGCATTTTATCTTTTTAATGCTGGTGTATTCTCCATCTATAAAAAGATTACTTACCAGTTTGGTTTGCAATTTCTCCTTCAGAACATAGCACACATTCATAGCAACATACTGACATTCCATGAATTGGAGCTTTCTGGAGCCCTTGATAACAACTCTCACTACAGGCAGAAGTAGGGGCCTGCATACAAACAAAAATAATATGGTACACTCTGCTGACATCTTTCCACATAGTATTCAAAGATGTGATTCTATATTACAATTATGGATTTTGGGAATTACAAAATGTATAAAAGAAACGACCAGGGGAATGACAACATTAACTGTGACACAATACCATTATAAGATATTTAAGGCTATTTAAAATATTTTTATGGTTTATTCTATGATTTATTTTTGACTTCATAGATAGTCAAATTTGTATTTCTGGAGTTGTTCCAAAACAAATGAAAACACATTCTTGATACTACAAAAGAAATTATGAAAGGCACATGATACAAAAATAATTATATTACTAAGCATTGTATATTGATCCAGAGGCAGTAGTATACAGTTCAACTATTTCTCCCCCAAACCACTGGAAAGAGATGGCATTTTCAAGGTACCTATACAAGCACAGAAATGCAATGTTTTAATGGAGTCATTATGTTGCATATTTAATAAAATTACAGTTTAGGATTTGTTCTTGTAATGGGATCACTATGCTCCTACCTGAGATCTCAGTATATTAAATATTTACAGTTGTTTTAGTTTGATAAAGTGCTGCCTTATGGTATCAGCAAAATAGGTCATTTCTTCCATTTCCCTCAACTGTGTCCCACATAAAATGCCTTTCACAGCCAATTGGTACAAAGTATCTCTTACTTAAGAATCTCCAAAACTACCAATAGACCCATATACTATAATCAATATTTATCAATTACCTCAATACTCTGAAATAGAATTATATTCTACATCTCACCATCATTGTGACCAAAATCTAGAATATTTGGAGTTAGTGATCATTCAGACTCACACTCACCATAGTCAAGAACATTTCTCTATACTCCCTGTCCCACAGACTAGATGAATATAGCATTGTGATATCAAGGTGCAATGTGAAAACTACTTAAGTGAGCAGATATAAAGTACAGTTTTAGATGGGAGAATTCTAGACCTTTTTCTCTTCTACTTTTTGCATCTCTTCCACAGCATATATCCACTGAAGGCCTAGAATAAAGTGACATTCTTTGCAAATAGATCCTGATGAATGCTTTCATATGCAACACTTGAATTTACCACTGGTAAAATGTCATCATTACTAACCATGGTTATAGAAGGCTTAACAATTCCATTGGATGAAGAAAATGGCTTTCCAGTTATCATTACATTTTTTTTTCTTTATCACCATATGATACACCAGTGTTTTTTACACCAGTGGTTAACCACTTAATAAGAATTCTCTGTACAAAGGACCCTCTTTCCTTTATCTCTCCATCTAATTTGTGATATCATTTCACTTCTACCTGTGGAGAGTATAAGTTACCTAAATGCGATGTGTTCTTAGACTGTTCAGAGTCAGCTTTTTGTAAGTTATGTGACACACTCTCTCTTCAGATATACATAAAAAAAAAAAAAAATATATATATATATATATATATATATATATATATATATATAGAGAGAGAGAGTTTAGTATAATTTAACTGAATTGCGCAACAGCAAATCTTGGCTATGTCGAGGCAAAATTTTGAAACTAAAAACAACGAACAACAATAAGATCGAAGTGTGGTGACTTTAAATATTGACTTTGACATTTTCAAAAAGTCACCACACTTCCGGAGACACCATTACTGTGCATTGTAGAGTAAATAACATGTTTGCAGGGGGCTAAACCCCCCCTGCACCCCCCATGGGGGGGTTGTGCCCCCCCACACCCCCTGCTACTTAAATATACTTACTCCAGGATCACACTATAGTGAGGGAAAGGGTACATTTCCTGATCCCCACTGTAGTGTGAGCTGCATTGAAATGTCTGAACTGACAACAGCGAATGCTGTATTGCATTCGCTGTTGTCAGTTTCGACATTTTCTTTTTCAAGTTAATGAGTCAGTGGCGGCCAAATTTGAATTCGAGATTTTGTTAAATGTACGAACTGCGATCGACAAAATGATAGTAAATATATATATATATATATATATATATATATATATATATATATATATATATATATATGAGAGAGAGAGAGAGAGACACACACACACACACACACATTTATATATATATATATATATATATATATATATATATATATATATATATATATATATATTGTCATATAGATATACTCAAGTATTCCATCACCCTAGTAGTCCAAAAGAAAAGGTAAGGACCAGTATTACTGAAATGGCAGTAAAAGGCCAGTATAATTATTACCTTGAATATTTCAAAGATATGGAATAACCTCAGCCTCTACAGTGGATTACAAAAAGTACGTAATAAGTCATCTTCAAAGAAATGTAAGGAAGAGCATCTTTCTTTTGCAGGGGCAGACACTTATTAATGCAGCATTCCCCAAAATAAGAATGCCACTGCCAACATAAAAGTGAGAGGGATAAGCAGACAGACCCTTTTTCTATCAGTCTGAACTGAACTTATATGAGAAAGGCAAACTAACTTAGCACTTAAAGTCACTATTTATATACTTCTCTGCAGATCTATTACTTCTCATGGAAAGGAGTCAGAGAAGATCTAAAATTTCTCAAGGAAATTAAAATTTTTACAGGAGTTGTGTTCACAATTTACTAAATGTTTTCTCCATATCAACAATTCGAGTTATTACAAGGAGACTGGAGCAACAAATTGCAGGTGAGGAGGTTCCTTCTAGTTGCTGTGTGCATATTTAAGCAGAGTAACCTGTCCTCAGTTGCGTAGGTGAATGTAAGCTAATATAGCATCATCACCCAGCATTGCAGGTGCATATACTTTTCTTGCCCTGTAGTGTCTAGGATCCAGACTATTATGTCTTCTATGAAGCTCCATTGGGTTTCATAGATTCCAATGAGGAGAGAATGTTTTTTAGAAGTTCTAATCATTCAAACTATATAAGCTGTTCCCTCCAGTCAAATTCTCATTTTGTCAGAATACTGAATCTTCAATATTATGTGCTTTGATGTTAATAGTTTTATAAGATGTTAGAATGTGCGTCTTCTTATTAAGAACAGAGTAAAAAATGAGTTCACTATGTGGGTTACAATTATACAACTAGCAGAGCTGTTCTTGCCAACCTTAAAGTGTTTTTGTTGTCTATGAAAACAATGCTATGCTTGTCCTAACATCAATGCATTCAACGCATCTAATCTTATTTACTTATTTTTCTTCCTGTAGCTGTTATACTGCTCTGCTTTCATATCATTATTCTCTATGTGGCTCAGCTGCACAGAGCTGTGCAACATCTACTGTGCTAAAGATTTTTTGTGATTAATGATTTCTATATCAGGATCTTATGCTTCATTTGCAACTCTTAAGGTAAAATTGTCAGTGTTCTGGTTGTTTAATTTATCCTAGGACTAGAACTGAGTCACTTTCTAACAAACTGTTTTCATTTCTCTACAGCTGTTATATTGCTCTGATTTGTATTTCATTGTATTATGGATAAGTTGCTCTAACCTACACATCACTGCTACTTTAGCATACTGTCTGTAACCTTTCTTACTGGATTTGACCTTTACCAGCTCACTACAATGTCATGCAAGTAATTATTCCTTTTTGTTTGCTACACAGGGCTACTGCACTGCTGATTTATTTACTTATGTATTAATTTGTCTTTATTTATTGAGAAAGTCTGACTGTGCTTGGACCATTATCAGCAGATGCCCAGTGAAAGAAGTTCTTGTCACTAAATAGGGTCAAATATTAAAGTATAAACATGAGCTATTTAACATAATTAAAACTGTACAAAAATGATCATTCAAGAGACTGCATCTAAATTATGTACAGCGTGTGCTTCCAAATATCATAATATCTGTAACAGCAAAAATCATACAAAACAGATATGTGCACACGCAAAGATGTTGATAACAGCTGATATAATAAACATAAAAATACATGAGATTAAAAGTGCAAAATCATGTGAAATATGTATACTGGATGAAAGAGGATTACATGGTATATCAGCATCTTTCATAGCAATTGGCCCCTAATAAGCCTGCAGAGTAAAATACAAAGACAACAATGGAGACAGAAAATGGAAAAATGTGGGGTATGAACATGTTGTAAATATAAGAGTAAAACCAGCCAGAAGTAGATAAAAGGGTGGCAGAGGGGTGAAAGCTTCAATGAAGTTTCCTAGCTTTAAATATGGGTTTGATGGAAACTCTGTCATTGAGGCCTGGGTACAAATCAGCCCTAAGCCTGATGATCCATTTGGCTTCTATCTGTTCCATGGTGTTAAAAATATCTCCTCTTCTACGAGATAGAACATTGTTTTGAATCACTTGAAACAAAAAGCTATGTTGGGTAGATGTATTAATTACATGCCTAGACAGAGCATTTGAAGAACATCTAACTTTGATTTTATATAAGTGTTCCCTAATTCGGTCTTTAAACTTTCTGTCCGTCTTCCCTACATAAAACGCAGGGCAGTGTACACAGGTTGCCAGGTACACTACATGGCAGGTCTCACAAGTGGCAGAGACTGTGAAATGAAATTCTTGTCCTGTAATAGGATGATTGAATTTATCAGTTTCTTTAATGAATTGGCAATAATTGCATTTTTGACATTTTTTAGTCATTTTATGTTTACTAGTTGTATTTATGTCAAACCTGTTCAGACCACATAACATTCTGTGTAAATTCAACTTATTTTTATATGTAAATTTTGGTTCTTGGCTCAATATCTCAGAAATAACTGGATCTGTTAGCAAGATGTCCCAATGTTTTCGATATATGCTTTCAATACTATTTACATCTTGTGTATAATGTATCGGTATTCTGATAACTCCACTGCTAGTTTTGGTGATGCTACTATCATCTCGTTTACTAGAGAAGTAGGGAGAGGCCCTGCCTTCTCTCAATTCACCTATGATACCTAAAGAAGCATCAACTTCTGTTACCGTGTAAGACCTGTCTATAAATTTGTTCCTCAAGTCTTCTATGCCTATCTTAAAGCATGTGTCTTCAGAAAACAGCCTGGATACCCTCATGGCTTGACTTTTGACAATGTTACCAAAGACATGCTTAGGATGCATGCTGCTTCGATGGAGAAAGTTATTTCTATAGCAATCCTTTCGAAAAACTCCAGTGTTAAGTATACCATTTGGTAGTTGTTCAACATATACATCTAAATAGGGTATGACATCTTTGGAGTTAACCATGGAAAATCTTAAAAAACTGGTGTCTTGATTTATTTTATCATAGAAAGACCGCAATTGTTCTTCATCACCCCTCCAAACAAGGAAGAGGTCATCTACAAACCTAGTGTAGAAAGAAACATTCTGACAAAATTCCTCCATCTGAAATAGAGAAGAAACTTCCCAGTAAGCATAAGGTTGGCGTAGCTATTGGCACAAGAAGTGCCCATAGCTACGCCATCCCTCTGAAGATATACTTGACCATTAAACAAGAATATATTATTTGTTAATACAATTTCCATCAATTCCGTGATAACTTCTATCCTTCCTTCGGAGAATGTGCCATCTCTGGTAAGAATCCTACTTATGCATATTTCACATGATTTTGCACTTTTAGTCTCATGTATTTTTATGTTTATTATATCAGCTGTTATCAACATCTTTGCGTGTGCACATATCTGTTTTGTATGATTTTTGCTGTTACAGATATGATATTTGGAAGCACACGCTGTACATAATTTAGATGCAGTCTCTTGAATTATCATTTTTGTACAGTTTTAATTATGTTAAATAGCTCATGTGTAGATATTAATATCTTTAATAATTTGATCCCTATTTTTAAACATGCATTTATACATACAAGTATTTCAAATGGGACTATATCGCTTATTATTAAATACTAAACATGCGTGCCATTTTTTACTAGTATGCATATAATTGCAGTATTTATACGAAGATAGTAATTTCTAAAGTCACTATTTATATACTTCTCTACAGATCTATTACTTCTCATGGAAAGGAGTCAGAGAAGATCTAAAATTTCTCAAGGAAATTAAAATTTTTACAGGAGTTGTGTTCACAACTTACTGAATGTTTTCTCCATATCAACAATACGAGTTATCACAAGGAGACTGGAGCAACAAATTGCAGGTGAGGAGGTTCCTTCTAGTTGCTGTGTGCATATTTAAGCAGAGTAACCTGTCCTCAGTTGGGTAGGTGAATGTAAGCTAATATAGCATCATCACCCAGCATTGCAGGTGCATATACTTTTCTTGCCTGTAGTGTCTAGGATCCAGACTATTATGTCTTCTATGAAGCTCCATTGGGTTTCATAGATTCCAATGAGGAGAGAATGTTTTTCAGAAGTTCTAGTCATTCAAACTACATAAGCTGTACCCTCCAGTCAAATTCTCATTTTGTCAGAATACCGAATCTTCAGTATTATGTGCTTTGATGTTAATAGTTTTATAAGATGTTAGAATGTGTGTCTTCTTATTATGAACCGAGTAAAAAATGAGTTCACTATGTGGGTTACAATTATACAACTAGCAGAGCTGTTCTTGCCAACCTTAAAGTGTTTTTGTTGTCTATGAAAACAATGCTATGCTTGTCCTAACATCAATGCATTCAACGCATCTAATCTTATTTACTTTTTTTCCTGTAGCTGTTATACTGCTCTGCTTTCATATCATTATTCTATATGTGGCTCAGCTGCACAGAGCTGTGCAACATCTACTGTGCTAAAGATTTTTTGTGATTAATGATTTCTATATCAGGATCTTATGCTTCATTTGCAACTCTTAAGGTAAAATTGTCAGTGTTCTGTTTGTTTAATTTATCCTAGGAATAGAACTGAGTCACTTTCTATCCAAATGTTTTCCTTTCTCTACAGCTGTTATATTGCTCTGATTTGTATTCCATTGTAATATGGATAAGTTGCTCTAACCTACACATCACTGCTACTTTAGCATACTGTCTGTAACCTTTCTTACTGGATTTGACCTTTAACAGCTCACTACAATGTCATGCAAGTAATTATTCCTTTTTGTTTGCTACACAAGGCTACTGCACTGCTGATTTATTTACTTATTTATTAATTTGTCTTTATTTATTGAGAAAGTCTGACTGTGCTTGGACCATTATCAGCAGATGCCCAGTGAAAGAAGTTCTTGTCACTTGTATTTTCAACTTCCCTACATATGATAAAAAGAAGTATGTTTATAATAGTAAAACTTGCAGTATACAGGACTAACAACGTTAGATGTGCAGTTCAGCAGATTGTACATCTCAGTTTATAGAGTACAGGGCATACTATGTCAATGACAAATGTATGTTTGACAATGATACAGCTACAAAGATAATAAAAGGCTTCACCCTCAGCAAGTAATCAAAACTGGTAGTTATGTACTTGCCATGACACTGGATCTGGATCCTTTTCATCTAGGTCTATAACTGGTAGTTATGTATTGGACATGACACTGGATCTGGATCCGTTTCATCTAGGTCTATAACTGGTAGTTATGTATTGGACATGACACTGGATCTGGATCCGTTTCATCTAGGTCTATAACTGGTAGTTATGTATTGGACATGACACTGGATCTGGATCCTTTTCATCTAGGTCTATAACTGGTAGTTATGTATTGGACATGACACTGGATCTGGATCCGTTTCATCTAGGTCTATAACTGGTAGTTATGTATTGACATGACACTGGATCTGGATCCGCTTCATCTAGGTCTATAACTGGTAGTTATGTATTGGACATGACACTTAGTTATGTATTGGACATGACACTGGATCTGGATCCGTTTCATCTAGGTCTATAACTGGTAGTTATGTATTGGACATGACACTGGATCTGGATCCGTTTCATCTAGGTCTATAACTGGTAGTTATGTATTGGACATGACACTGGATCTGGATACGTTTTATCTAGGTCTATAACTGGTAGTTATGTATTGGACATGACACTGGATCTGGATCCGTTTCATCTAGGTCGATCAGTTTCACCCTGTTAGTCTGAGTGCTTACTAATTAGATCCAGTGTGGTTGATGCTCTAGTCTTGCACTTTTGGACTTTTCCCTTCAGTAGTCCCTAGGGGTAGTTACTCTTCTCAGATCAAGTTTGCTGGATGCTGCTGTACTAATTATTTAAGAAGAACTGGATTGATACTGAGGAGATTCAGATCTCTCAGACTCTCAGATGAAAAGGTATTTTACAAGGGACGGAGGGGGGGGGGGATGTTATATCATTTGGACCTTGATGAGGGCATTCAACATTATGGTAGGTACATGACTACCATATTCAAATCATCCAGTCCATTTGATCTTACTTATGTTTCAGAATCTCAGTATCTGAATGATGTATAACAACCAGACAGATGATATGAGATACTGCTTTAACCATGTTTCCTATTTTGTTTAGACCACTTAGAATGAATTTGTGCAGTTTAGCAAAATCCATGATTTGCAATCACAGAAGCAATGATTAATATATGAAGAGATAAAATGTTTTATACAGTCCAGGACTCATTGATCCATAAATTAGGAGACAGACTTATTCACAAAAGCATGTAATTCAAACACTAAAGCCTTGGGAACAGTATTTGATATTGAATGAGACAGGATCATAAGACTAAAACAGAAAACTGATGTCAAATAGTGCATTTATTATTTCTGAAAAGTATGCTGTTTCATTTAGTAAACTGGACAAGTTTATTTTTTTTAATCTTTTTATCACAGAGAAATCATCCTAGAGTTGTAATTATTGTTTGTTATAGTACCAAAAGGACTGGTAGTTGATAGGAAAAAAATCCATTACTAATTCAAGTCTATTCCATTTTTAATGAAATTCATTAAACATGAGGACTATGGCTTATCAAAAGAGCAATTGTACCAAACGAGTAAAACAGTCTCATTCTGGAAATAAAAACAAAGAATAATGCTCACTACACTCTGTTCGCCTGATAATAAACAAGACTTATAAAATGCAACAAAAACAGGAAAAGAGAGTTAAAATCACCATAGAATGTTCATTCGAACCTACTCATCCACTGGGCAATAAAACACGAGCCAGCATGTAAAAATAAATCCAGCGTCCAGTAGAAACCACGTTTATTAAAATAATTAGAACACAGGGCTATCTTCATCAGGCCACTAACAAGCAAACATACTAGCATCCATTTTATAGCAAAATGCTAGAGTCAACTACTGATGTCACATCCTGTTTGCACACACTGAAGTAAACTCTGATGTCACATCCTGTTATACATAAAATATTTAAACTGACATCACTTTTGTAGTGAAACGCTACAAGCAACTCTGATGCCACATCATACTAAATATAAAATCTTATAAAATGTTTTAAATTATTTAAAATATTTAAAATATTTAAAATATATATGCAGACATTTTGTAAACAGTGTGCAATAAAAATGTTCTAAAATAACATTTCACCCTACTTTAACTGCTGCTGCATGAAACATTCAAAATGTTTTAAAGTAATTTAAATATCTATGTAACCATCTCATAGACAGTATGCAGCAAATAAAGTATTTCACAATTACATACTATCTTAATACTGCAATTATATGCATACTAGTAAAATGGCACGCATGTTTAGTATTTAATAATAAGCGATATAGTCCCATTTGAAATACTTGTATGTATAAATGCATGTTTAAAAATAGGGATCAAATTATTAAAGATATTAATATCTACACATGAGCTATTTAACATAATTAAAACTGTACAAAAATGATCATTCAAGAGACTGCATCTAAATTATGTACAGCGTGTGCTTCCAAATATCATAATATCTGTAACAGCAAAATCATACAAAACAGATATGTGCACACGCAAAGATGTTGATAACAGCTGATATAATAAACATAAAAATACATGAGATTAAAAGTGCAAAATCATGTGAAATATGTATACTGGATGAAAGAGGATTACATGGTATATCAGCATCTTTCATAGCAATTGGCCCCTAATAAGCCTGCAGAGTAAAATACAAAGACAACAATGGAGACAGAAAATGGAAAATGTAGAGTAAAACCAGCCAGAAGTAGATAAAAGGGTGGCAGAGGGTGAAAGCTTCAATGAAGTTTCCTAGCTTTAAATATGGGTTTGATGGAAACTCTGTCATTGAGGCCTGGGTACAAATCAGCCCTAAGCCTGATGATCCATTTGGCTTCTATCTGTTCCATGGTGTTAAAATATCTCCTCTTCTACTAGATAGAACATTGTTTTGAATTACTTGAAACAAAAAGCTATGTTGGGTAGATGTATTAATTACATGCCTAGACGGAGCATTTGAAGAACATCTAACTTGATTTTATATAAGTGTTCCCTAATTAGGTCTTTAAACTTTCTGTCCGTCTTCCCTACATAAAACGCAGGGCAGTGTACACAGGTTGCCAGGTACACTACATGGCAGGTCTCACAAGTGGCAGAGACTGTGAAATGAAATTCTTGTCCTGTAGTAGGATGATTGAATTTATCAGTTTCTTTAATGAATTGGCAATAATTGCATTTTGACATTTTTAGTCATTTTATGTTTACTAGTTGTATTTATGTCAAACCTGTTCAGACCACATAACATTCTGTGTAAATTCAACTTATTTTTATATGTAAATTTTGGTTCTTGGCTCAATATCTCAGAAATAACTGGAACTGTTAGCAAGATGTCCCAATGTTTTTATATGCTTTCAATACTATTTACATCTTGTGTATAATGTATCGGTATTCTGATAACTCCACTGCTAGTTTTGGTGATGCTACTATCATCTCGTTTACTAGAGAAGTAGAGAGGCCCTGCCTTCTCTCAATTCACCTATGATACCTAAAGAAGCATCAACTTCTGTTACCGTAAGACCTGTCTATAAATTTGTTCCTCAAGTCTTCTATGCCTATCTTAAAGCATGTGTCTTCAGAAAACAGCCTGGATACCCTCATGGCTTGACTTTGACAATGTTACCAAAGACATGCTTAGGATGCATGCTGCTTGATGGAGAAAGTTATTTCTATAGCAATCCTTTAAAACTCCAGTGTTAAGTATACCATTTGGTAGTTGTTCAACATATACATCTAAATAGGGTATGACATCTTGAGTTAACCATGGAAAATCTTAAAAACTGGTGTCTTGATTTATTTTATCATAGAAAGACCGCAATTGTTCTTCATCACCCTCCAAACAAGGAAGAGGTCATCTACAAACCTAGTGTAGAAAGAAACATTCTGACAAAATTCCTCCATCTGAAATAGAAGAAACTTCCCAGTAAGTATTGGCACAAGAAGTGCCCATAGCTACGCCATCCCTCTGAAGATATACTTGACCATTAAACAAGAATATATTATTTGTTAATACAATTTCCATCAATTCGATAACTTCTATCCTTCCTTCGGAGAATGTGCCATCTCTGGTAAGAATCCTACTTATGCATATTTCACATGATTTTGCACTTTTAGTCTCATGTATTTTTATGTTTATTATATCAGCTGTTATCAACATCTTTTGCACATATCTGTTTTGTATGATTTTGCTGTTACAGATATGATATTTGGAAGCACACGCTGTACATAATTTAGATGCAGTCTCTTGAATTATCATTTTTGTACAGTTTTAATTATGTTAAATAGCTCATGTGTAGATATTAATATCTTTAATAATTTGATCCCTATTTTTAAACATGCATTTATACATACAAGTATTTCAAATGGGACTATATCGCTTATTATTAAATACTAAACATTTTTACTAGTATGCATATAATTGCAGTATTTATATGAAGATAGTATGTAATTGTGAAATACTTTATTTGCTGCATACTGTCTATGAGATGGTTACATAGATATTTAAATTACTTTAAAACATTTTGAATGTTACATGCAGCAGTTAAAGTAGGGTGAAATGTTATTTTAGAACATTTTTATTGCACACTGTTTACAAAATGTCTGCATATATATTTTAAATATTTTAAATAATTTAAAACATTTTATAAGATTTTATTTTTAGTATGATGTGGCATCAGAGTTGCTTGTAGCGTTTCACTACAAAAGTGATGTCAGTTTAAATATTTTATGTATAACAGGATGTGACATCAGAGTTGACTTCAGGATGTGCAAACAGGATGTGACATCAGTAGTTGACTCTAGCATTTTGCTATAAAATGGATGCTAGTATGTTTGTTTGTTAGTGGCCTGATGAAGATCGCTAGCCCTGTGTTCTAATTATTTTAATAAACGTGGTTTCTACTGGACGCTTGGATTTATTTTTACATGCTGGCTGCGTGTTTGTTCTTGCCCAGTGGATGAGTAGGTTCGAATGAACATTCTATGGTGATTTTAACTCTTTATTGGATTAAGAGTTAGCGGTTTGCAGGTTACAGCTTCATACCTTTTTGTGGAACATTTGGTTACCATTTGTGACTGACTTGAATTGAACACAGCAAGTATACTTCCCATTATTTAAGCCTGGTTTTTTGTTTCATTCTGGAAATAGTCCATGGAGCACTTTTAAGTTGTAAATATAAAGAGAGAGCTCAGGATATAATGTTTTGGTCAAAAATGTTTCAAGAGGTGGAAATTAATGTAAAAAAATAATCTGTCAGTTCTGTAACATGCACTGCAAAACCAACTCAAAATATTCTTGATTACCTCAAGTTGCTTCTGATTTATTTAGCTTTAAGCACTGACAATGTATTGGGGACTAATTGAGATAGTCTGAGGCTATGCAGTTAAATGATACTGTATAACAAATGTCAGCTAGATAGAATGACAAATCTCTAATCTTTATGCCAGAAAGCACAGAAAACAACAGAAATAATATTACAAGAGGTCAGATATCACATTAGTTGTGCATAGACCAGCAGACTAGAACCATGGCCTCCAAACAGGCTTTGTGCCAAATGAATAGGGGACTGAAGTAATTACCATCACAAAAGAGAGCCTTCCATGGACCTGGGAACTATGGACCTACAAGTCTGACTAGTTTAATATGCAAGACCATGTAAATCTTTATCATGAATCTAATAAACAATGAGATAGGAAACCAACAGAGACTAGACTTTACCCAGTTTGTTTTTGTCAAAGGTAGATAATGCCTGCTTAACCTGGTGAACTTCTTTAAGAAGGTCACTAAAGCTATGGATGGTGTCAAAACAGTCCACACTGCCTACATCAACCTGGCCAAGGCATTTAATGCAACACCTCACTCTGGCAATGTAGATAAACTTACAACATTAGGCATAAAACCATAAGTCACCCAATGCATAGCCAGGACACAGAAAGTTAGGATAGCTGAGTCCACTTCCATAAAGAAGACATTCACTAGTGGTGTCCCACCGAGAGTGGTGATGGAGTCTTTCCTTTTTGACATCTACTTCCCTGAAGTCAAGGCAAACATTAAAGGCCTTTCAATGACTAAGTTTGCAGATGACTTCAAACTAGGTGTGGTCATTGAATCACAGATACAGACACTTTTCAAGAGGACCTATCACATGCAAAGAACTAGTGCCGGAGCCATGAACTAAAACTCAATGTGAAAAAAATGCATAATAATACCCTTTAATAAGACAGCCATCCATGAAAATTGCCACATTGATAATACACTCCTAAAAGTAAACCCAGTTGTCAGTTATCAGGGAGTGAACGTTGACAGTAACCTGAGCTGTGACCACTATGTGTCTACTGTAGTAAGAAATTAATTCTGTTTTGCACAAATTACATGTGAGAGCATGACATCTGGCTCCAATGAGGCCATTGTTCCAATGTACTTAACTCTCATCTAACCAATCATTGAGAACCCTGCATCATTTGTCATGTATCTGACCAGTCATGGAAACATCTTGAAAGACCACAGAGATTTTTCACAAAAAGAATACAAGTAAACAATAAGTCCTATACAGACCTTTCTCAAAGCCCTGTCACTGTACTTGGTCTCCTACTGACTGCTGCATGATGATCAATTTCTAGCCTAAAAGGCATCTTCTAATCCCAAACTGAAGGATTTCCTGTGCACCATCACAACACGTAGCATCATAATTACTTATTCTACGGAACTAAAGCTTGTCTGCAACATAAACAGTACAATTTGGAGGGACAGGTATGTATCTCAAAGAGTATGCATTCTCAGGAACAGGCTTCCCATCCATATTCATATAGAGCTTGCCCAGTCAATGAGAATCACAGATTATCCCTGGTTTGGCAACCATGTCCATAATCGACAAAAGTAGCCTGTCAATGCTTGATGTGTACAAGCCCATTTAGTAACGCATAAAATTCCATGGAGTATTGACACATCGGCAATGTTTTTGGTAAATTTGGGATAAGCTTGGCTAGGCTTAAATTGGCTCTTGGAATGATTGCCTGGTAACAGCCCCAACTTATGAACCTATAATAGATAATATAAAGCCAGTCAACAAACAACTGGCACAGTAGGAATCTGTTGAAATCGGTCAGGCAAATACACCAAGGTCCTACATTAGTTCTGAAAAGGGTATACATTTCCAACATAATTGAAAGTACCTGTACAAAACTGGATTATTCCTAGCTCAGTAGACATAAATGATTGAAAAAAACTATCAACAAGGAACAGTTTACATCATGATGTAGCACATCTTCAGTATCAAGCAACTCTTCCAAAGACTGATTCATACATGTATCTTGGTAATGATCATGTACTGGCCATTAAATACAATCCCTCTCTCTCACTGTCTGATAATGACCACCTACATGTTGTGACCATTGAACTTACTGTGATAACATCATCATTTTACAGAGACTATAAAATGCCTGTCTGCAAACATTAGTAGGCAACCATGGAAATGGAATAATTTTGTTATATGCTGTGATGACAAAAGTCAAGTTACGATTCTGTTTTTTAACATTTTCCAAAAGTCAAGTTATGATTCTGTTTTTTAACAGTTTCCATTTTATAATGTGCATATGTTGCTCTGTATATATATATATATATATATATATATATATATATATATATATATATATATATATATATATATAGTGCAGGTGTTTATACCAGAATTAGGTATGACTGTCATGTAATCCCTAGTCTCTAGCACATTGCAGAATAGTATACATAAAGGTTCTGAAATAGATCTTGGTTCCAGATTAAATACATTCAGAACAAACTGGTTATCAAGTCTTCACAAATCTGATGCAGTGACGGTTCATATACTACTGATCAGCTGAGCATCTCACAGAACAAGAGAGAGAGAATCAGTACCTCTGAAATACATTTTCCTCTTTTCTGATGCACATTGCTAGTTCTGAGACTTTTTTATATTTGTTTGCAATTTCTGTCTGACAAAGATCAGGATAACACAGAGGATTTCTAACATTCTATCTCTTGCTTGCCCTCAGGGAGGGTCTTGGTTTAATATTTTATTGTAAATATAAGTGGCAGCATCAGAGAGTCAAGGCAAACTTTATACAATTAACAAGTGAGAAAGCATTGAGAAAATATGTACCATCTAGGAAGGTATAGTCTAAAATATTAATGCGTAGGAGCAAACCTATAGCTTGAGACAGCATAAAACATTACCTGGTGATAACATTGTGTTTGTTATTATTTTTTTTCTTGGAAACATTTATTTATTTATGTCAAAATATGGAAACATTTATTTATTTATGTCAAAATATATTTTATTATTTTTTTACATTTCCAATTTTTTTTAGTTGCAGGTTAAATCAGTCATGGATGACACACTTGTTTTTGTGGCACTGACTGTTGGGGCAGTCGTCATGCAGTTGTTTATATAATACTAATATACTAACTAGCCCCATATAAGACAATCAGTGCTCAAATTTAACTTCCAATAACTTATTCATATAAATCCAAGTATCACATACTGATATTCTGTGGAGTTTTTCATTTCCAAACTGGTTTTATATTGTTCATTATAAAAAGACACCTTGTTCACATAAACAAATTATTTGCAATATAATTTGAGATCAGTTGCCATGTCTGGTATAGCCCCAGATGTAGAATATATTGGTGGTTTAACAAATCTACTGTTCAGCCCTAATATATCTTCCTTCAGTCCTAGCATTAGACATGTATATGCAAGATTATCTTAATTATATAACACAAAAGTTTATCTAGCTTCATCCCATTTAGAACCTCATCTCCTTATATCATTTACTGTCAAGATCTCAGTTCTTTCTCCTTTCTTTTCTAAATGTTTACTGCATTTTCTTCTGTCTTTCATATCACTATATACAGTATACACCACTGTGTTGCTCTATTTTTCAGAGGTACAACATCATTTAAATTAAAGAAATGCTTAATTGTCTTGTGTATGCAAAGTTGCCTATAATGCTTTTTTTTATAAATATTTTTTCCCTAAAGCTGACCAAATGGCAACTTACAATCCTATGTTTGCCTTTTCAGGCTCCATTCCTATCATATCCTTCCATTGTGAGTATATATTCAGAGTCATGTGTTAAAGATAGTAACCTTAGCTTGGTGACCTTATATAAAATGCCACCAAATCTGGCAATCCCAACCCCCCTTTTTCTTTGTACGTATACATTATTCCTGTCACATTTTCTTTTTCATATAAAAATGCTTCATTTCCCTTTTCTCCTCCTTCCATATCTAATACCTCAGTTGATACATATAAGCTTCACCTAGAAGAAGAACAAGCAGGAGCAAGAGCATCTTAATTATGTCCATCTTACTACTGTTGTTGAAAAATAAGGGTTTCCGTAATCTTTTCTTACTTTTAATCTTTTGCATGATGACTTCTATTATTTCTTTAGCTGCTTGCTCCAAACCCTGTTTCACTAAAATTCCCCAATATCTCATCTTGTCAAGACACCCCCCCAAAGAATCAGAACTTCTGTACCAAGTCATATGTTGGGGTATAATTCATTACAGTAGCATTTGGCTTTGGTTGGTGTACTTTATATCCTTCTATACTTATAAAATAATTACTTTTATCAGATATAGTTTTGTAATGTTCAGGCTGGTAATGAGGTATTATATTATCTACAAAACAGGTAAATATTTCATTAGCATTCCCCCATTTATATCCTACTAGATTGGTTGTCTTATGCCTCTGACTAATGGCTCTAAATACAAAGCAAATAATGATGGTGTGGCAGAACAGCTCACCCAGTTTCCCTCATAAGACTATATAGGTAACCTCCACATTTTACCCTTGTTACATTGTCTTTACAAATGTTAACTATTACTGTTGGCCTTTCTTGTGGGACACCGAATTCTTAAAGAGATCTTATAAATACTCATCTCACTCAGTCTAATGCTTTTACATCATCTAGTCCTATTATCAATATTGCAGTATTATCCAATACAACTTTTTGCCTCATAAGGGTTATTTTAACTTATTCACTCCAATGGAGGACTGAAGGTTTGCACTCCTAACTTTAATGATTGCATCAAGACCTTTTTGACAAACTCAAGTTATGTATGCTTATTTCAAGCAAAAGCTTATATTCTGAATCATAAGGTTACTAAAAATTGTTCATGGCAATCTGTTCACCAAAACATATTTACAGGGGTAGAGTTTATTAGATTCTACATCTTATGCTCAATATTATAAGTCATAACAAACACAATAAATACTAATTTTGTAATATTTTGTAAGCAAAGTACAATATCTCATTAACTATTGAAGCCATGCATGTAGTATTAGCAGTATGTTGGTCATCCATCTTTGAGCTTTTTATATGAGCCTAAGCCATACTATATTACTTAGTACAGAATTTTGTTGCAACATTTTGACCAGGAAGTGAAAATACACTTCTGATTTGTTCCTCCAGTCTTAGAGCGGCTCCTCTTTTTCTGTGCATAGTCAGCTGAGAGAAACTTTAACTGCACTTTCAGTGGTGAAACTCCCCTTTCTATACATTCTTAATAATGTGACTGTGGGTGTGCATGTATCAATTACATCACAAATAAAAATACAAAAAAACTTCACTATTTAAATAAAAAATTTATGTTACATTATCATGTAAATATATCTTTCTTAGGATCTGGTGATTATTTTTAGAGATTTATAAAAGCAGCCTTAACAGACAGGGTGATAAGGAGATAACAGTGATTTATAGGAAATGCAGACTTGACAAGAAAGCTTGTGTATAGCATTTTGAATTTTCATATTGAAGATTGGCTTCATTTTAATTTCAAAGGATGGGAGGTTCTAAGTCTCTCTAATTATGGGGCTAGTCTGGGAGTGGAATCTTAAAAGTTCTTTAGATGTTTCTTTCAAAGAGTAGACAGACAGTTTACAGGAAAAATTCCAGCTGATTTATCTTCTCTACAAAATGTAATAGTGTAACTGTAGTTTATGTACCACATTTTCCCCCGGATTTACTAATCTTCCATGCAGGACTAGCTTAGTCCTGCACGGAAGTGGCCATTTAGGAGCAGGACGGCAGCGTGACATGCATAGTAATGAGGTGCACTGCCTGAGCTCTTAATCTTACATGGAATGTGTAAGAGTGCATGGGGCATGTCTGAGAGCAGTGCTCTCAGAATATACATGCCCCCGCAATGGAGAACAGCAGAAAGGCCTCAGAAATGAGCGAGACCTCTCATAGGTGTCTGCATATCCCCAGCAACATTCCCCCATGTGTACAACAGCAATAGCAGATACAAATAAAATGAACAAACACTTTTTTTTTTCTATTTTAAATTCCGATGAAAGCGAACCATAGGAGCACTGGTGTGCACATCACTTAGCTACGGTTAATGCAGCTTAAATGGCTGAAGAGGATAACAAGGAAGATATATGCAAACAACGCATCATAGCAATAATATAGTTGGCAGAGCATTCCCCTTATAATCAGGCATTCTCGGTTTGAGTCCCACTGCAGCACATTCCATTTTTCATGGCAAAGCACGTTATGGCCAATATTTTTGTTGCATAACCCACTAAATAACATATATTTGTGAACTGGAGTACTGTATTAAATGCACATGTGAGGTGTCAGTGTCATAATGAATAAAGCACTAGTAAGCAAGTTTAGGTACCAACAAGCAGTAGTAAGCATAATTAAGCACTAGTAAGCGAGTTTAAGCCTGTTTGTGTGGGGATAAGCAATATGCGCAAAGGTTAAGCAATTTTGAAGCTAACTCTGTGTATGCATATGTAACTGGAGGTTAGCAGTGCTTACCCTGGGCCAAACCTGCGCAAACCCACTTACAACTGCTCAAAAGTGCCTTAATTACTCTGTATCTAACAGCCCTTGTTCTGCCCAGCAACAAAAATAAACAGCCAGGCAGGTCTTGAACCCAGGATCCTATACACTATAGTTACAGTTGTTAACCACCAAGCCATCACACCAGTACAGAAGACGGAGGTATCACCAAACAAGTCCTCACTACAGTGAAATCAAACTGAACCTGTGAAAGGAATTATTATACAGTCATATGTTCCATAACCCACTACATAACATAAATATGTGAAATGGAGTACAGCAGTAAGCCCAGAAGTGAGGTATAATAGTAATAGAGTGTTGAAGTCCCCAGTAAAACACAAGGACCCCATACAGTGTATGTACACATTATTTATGGATACCAGGCAGATATATAAGATGTAATGAATAAGAAATCAATGCCAAAAAGAAAATATCATGCAAAGTCTAATATAAGCAACACTAAGCATTGCACAGGCCTGTTTAGGAGGTGTAAGCAATGTGTAGGCCAGCTAACTCAGTGTGCCCAGTGGTATACCCCTTTAAACAATGCCAACCTTAGGTAAGCAAGTTTGCCCAAATCTTAGCCTTTTCAAAATGGGCCAATCATGGAAAAGTGCAGGAAATCAGCCCTACTTAAACTCAACAGGCAGGAAGACATCTCATAACTGGTTGTAGCTTCCCCTTTCAGGCACCATATCAGGAAGGGGAGAAGGTGTGCACTTTCAGGTACAATGCTGGTGCATCCAGGAGTCCAGGATTATGGCAGGACTCCTTGTCAAAGACCATGAGCAGAGAATGCTACAGGGCCAGTACCAGGGTTCCCAATATAAGGCCTAAGCCTGGGACCAACTCACATGTAACCTCACCAGTGCCACTGGCATACCTTGAACTTGTGAGCAGGTCAGGCATCACTATGCCAACCTAAAGTGGTGTAAGGGGGACCTCTTGGAGCAGTGGATTCAAGAGGCTAGAATGGCAGGGGATGTCCCAGCTATGTATATCACCCCACTAGGTGTGTAATCATTGCCAGCTCATGTATATCATGAATAGGTATGGCTAAATATTCTTCTTATGTCCCCCACAGCTGCAATGGAGTGGGTCATGAACCAGGAAGCCAATGGAAGTTGCCTGGCAAGATTGCGACACGAGGCAGGTCAATAATACTCATGCATTTACTGTCATAGGAAATCTAAAAATATTAGTAAATGAATTGCCTGTATAAAACCTGTATTTTTTAAGGCAAGTACTGCATACACCAGAGAATATGGCAGGAAGAGTCTCATATACTTAGTATGTAAATGAAAGTGTAATAGCCTGATAATAAAGGTCTAACTGCTGGACTGCATGTGTATACTCTGGTATCATATGGTAATGTAGATTTGCAATCACGTAATAGTACTGTTGTATTAGGCACTGTTACCCACACCATGCACCATAAATAGAATGTGTAGGAATGCCAGTATATGACAGGTGTAATCCCCGAGAGGCCATTTAGTACAACTGAGAGACACAGAGACAGAAAACAGGGAAAAGGTAGAGAACAAAACCCGAATAACACATGCAACTGAGATATGAACTGTTTTATTTTTAGCACACACAGCCATGGTTCGAATCCTGGCAGTGGGAGTAGGCTACATACAGAATCATAACCCAAAATTGTACATATACATCAAGAATATCCAGTAAAGTGGCCCATATCTGTTGCCTGTCAACCTGTCCCCCTAAGAAATCAGTGGGATGATCCCAGACATATAGGCAGCAAACAGGAAATACAACCGATTGACACACATCTATGAGAACAAAGCTGGCACACTAGCAACTCCCCAAAACCTTATGAGAGTAAGAAGCCATGTATGTCCCATTTACACCCCCATGCTGTCAAGCTATGGCCAGAGTGTGTACAGTAACAGAGTGAGATGTATGTGCATAATAGTAATGTGGAATTTGGTACTGTGTGTGTGTTAACATTTAGGTAGCGCTAACAAACATTTCTTCCCCAGGTCTGTCAGATACAGATACCAACACTGCGCCCAGAAATACAAGAATGATACCCTGTACTGGTACTGTTTACATTGGTATTGTATGGCATTGTGACTGATGCATTTGCTCTGAATAATGAGGTATTACACATCACTGTCGCCCACACTGTCCTACAAAATATAACTGTCTAGGAAATTTGTATAAGAGTGATGTAATACAATGTCAGAATTCAAAAGCACAGGAGAATTATAAGACAGAAAGCAGATAGGAGATATACAGCAATAGCTATATAGCACACACAACTCTGATGGACAGTCTTTAAGTTGTAGCAGACACAGCCATGGTCTGAATCCTATGAGTAGAAGTACGTTGCATACAGAATCACACCACACAACTGTACAGATAAGACCAGAATGTCCAGCATAAGGGCCCATATCTGCTGCCTGTCCCCCTGGGAAATCCGTGATATGATCCCAGATGTTTAGCCAACAAACAGGGAATACAAGTGAGTTCAAACATCTATAAGAACAAACCTGTCACCGTAGCAACTCCCAAAACTGTTAGGAGAGTAATAAGTCAAGTATGTCCTATCTACACCCCAATGTTGTCAAGCTGTGACCAGAGTGTGTACAGTAACAGAGTGAGATGTATGTGCATAATACTAATGTGTAATCTGTAACTTTGTGTGGCAACATTTGGGTAGTGCTAACAAACATTGCTCCCACGGGTACGTCAGATACAAACACTGTGCTGAGAAATAAAACCCTTTATACCCTGGTACTGTTAACCTGGTATTGTAGGGAATAGTGAGTGTTGCAGTTTCTCTGAATAATAAAGTATCACTGATCATTGTCACCCACACTGTGCTACATAATATAACTGTGTAGGAAAGCATGTATATGTGTGTCTCAAGTCAATAAAGGTTGAAAAGGGCAATAGTCTAGATATGTCCTGTTGCACCTGCATGTGGTCAAGACATGACCAGAGTCTGTGGAGAAAGAGTTGGATAGCTATGTGCACAACATCAACCTAGAATCTGGGAGTATGTGTAGAAACAGTTAGTGTTAACAAACATTTCCTCCACAGGTACACCAGGTAAGAGGTGTATACTGCAGGTAAAAGAAGTTCATGTGTAATGATGACGACAGCCATAACACTGTCCAAACTAAGGCTATAGAGTAGTGTGGTAATACTTGTAAGGTACAGATAACAGCACTGACTAAGAAAGTAATGTGGACTACAGAAATATACTAGTTGTTAATTGACACCCCCCCACCATATCTCCAACAAAAAACTACCTACCCACCTCAACTGTTATGCAATGGCTCCAATGTTCTGATTATATGCTATTGGTTGATAAATATTTATATCTGTTTCCATGCATGCACTATATTGAATTATTCCTACATTGGTGGCATGGTGCCATCAATGTACCTGCATGCTGTTGTTATTACCACTGTGTTTCCATATAAGCATGTGTTCTGTTTGCTATGCAACTGTTCCATATCTGGTGTCTGGCTTAATGGGAATATCTATGCATGCTGTTATACCTAACCCTGGAATGTGTCAACTATTACTAACCCACATATGATGATAAAATCTAAACACTATAGCACATTTGGGAAGGCCAGCCCCAGCGGACCCACCTGTCTCATGTCAGCTGGCCATGGCACCAGGCACCAGTATGTCTGGGACCCAACCCGGGACCTCCTCGTCCGTTGGTCCTGCACCACTTTTGGGTGGAACGGCATCAGGGGATGGGGCTCACCCCCCCCGGGAGCGGTCATGGACAGGAACCCATCACCAGGTCCGGGTCATGGTGCATAGAGAGCTCAACCAGCAGTTTGGTGATCTGCTATGCCAGCTCGAGGGCCACGTGTCATGACTAGAGGGTTAGCCTGGCTCTGTGACTCAGCCCCCAGCACAGCCACCATCAGGGCTGTGAAGGTGCAGTGGTGACTGCCCATGGGTGGTGACCTCAGTCCCACTGTTTCCACTAGGGGGCTTATGGGCTTCTGATTTCCCAGCACCCCTCCCCATCAAGGTGATTACCACCCACATGTGTCATATACCGCCCCTGTATGCGTCTTGTTTGTCTTGTCTGTAAACCTACCTCCCCCAAATATACCTACTATCCTTCCCCAACATCCCACTCTCACCTGAAACAAAAAAAGGGCAATCCCCCCCCCAAAATGTCTCACCCCATATATAGCTGTCCATTTCACACACGTGTCCACTGTACACATGTAATCCGGTCTAATTGATATCACAACTTTTTATTGTTCTCACCCCTCTCCCAGTGGTTTGAGTGTCCAAATCTACCTCCAAATTCAGTGTATATGCACAGCTGTTGCTGTACAAGAAATGGGCAGCTATGGACCTTCCCTACACCCTTCCTGCACATCCCTAGCTATTTTCCCTACTGTCTTTCCCTCTTTGTGCCCCTTTTTCACCACTTTCCTATCAACCCTTTTTTCTTCTCTTTTAAAGAAATTAGCATGGGGGTATATGGGAGTAAGCACTTTTAAGCAGCAGTAAGTGGGTTTAAGCCTGTTTGCGTGGGGGTAAGCAATGCCTACACAGGTTAAGCATTTTAGAAGCTGAGTATAAGAAACTGTAACTGGAAGTTAGCAGTGCTTACCTCTGTGCAAACCCAGTTACAACTGCTCAAAAGTGCCTTAATCACTCTGTATCAAATGGCCCTTTTCTGCCATGCAACAAAATAAACCACCTCTGCTAGGATCAAACCCAGGACCCTGCACAACATAGCCAAAGTGCTTTCGCACTAAGCCATGTCATACATACATACAGAACCCTGATGTTTTCACAAACATATCATCCAGCCCAGTCAGTACGGGGAATGTATTCCAACATGTAGATGTGTGTGTGTGTATATATATATATATATATATATATATATATATATATATCTATATATATATATATATATATATATATATATATATATATATATATATATATATATATATATATATACATATATACATATATGAATATCTACATAGATATAACATATCTATACATGTAGATATAGATATAATATAGAAATATATATATATATATATATATATATATATATATATATATATATATATAAATATAATATACATACAAATGCATACGTCTATAGATATATATGTCTACAGCTATATATATATATATATATATATATATATATATATATATATATCAAGTTATATATATGTAAGCAGATATATAGAAACTGAGGGTAATGCTGCTCAATGCCAGAAGTCTAAATCTCAAAATGCACTCGAGGCCCTTCTCAGTATGGAGAACATCGATGTCTGTGCTGTAACTGAAACCTGGTTCAAGGCTCCTGAGAGCACCCCGGCACTATTAGGTTTTACCTCATATCATGCTCTGGCCCCAAAACCTGGACCACACCACAAAGGAGGGTGTATCCATATTCATAAAGGATACTCACACCTCCAGGTTGGTGGCAACGCATAAGCTTCGGAAACCATCCAGATGCAACTAACCATAGGCAAAACTGCTCTACAAATTGTAGCATGCTACAGGCCACCCTCTCAAACTCAGGAACCCCACACAGCCTTCCTGAAGACACTGGAGGGTATAAATGTATCTCCAAACACCATCATATTGGGTGACTTCAACTACCCGAATATAGACTGGGAACATTACTCAAGCCCTAACTTTCTAGCCCAACGGTTCCTGGAGTTCATAAATTAAATGCCATGGAACAGCTAGTCACTGTTCCCACGAGAGGAGAAAATATACTAGATCTCATTGTCACAAACATGGGGACAAAATGCTCCACACGAAGTATATCCCTCATTGGTGAGATCTGATCATAAACTAATCTCACTGGAAATCCACATCCCCACCCCAAACAAAAGACCATAGTGAAGAACTTCTAAAGCAAACTTCACACTACTCAAGACTGGTGTGGTATCCTTCAAGGCCCCTGAGCCAGAGGAAACCACAACCCAAGCGGAAGCCCTTACAAATGCCTTCTATGAACACCTCCAGGACTGCATGGATCAGGCAATCCCAAATAAAACCAAGACTCTTTCCACAAAGGGCAAACGTCCAGTCTGGTGGACCCCAGCCATTAACAAACTTTACAATAAGAGGAGAAAGCTATTACATGATAGAACAAAATGCATAAAAGGAAGTCACCCCTGATCATTATTAGTAAAAAAATACGAGCACTCATAAAATCAACTAAGGCCAATTTTGAGAGAAAAATTGCCATGGATTCAAAGCACAATCATAAGGCCTTTTTCAGCTATGTTATGAACCTGTGTGGAAACTCCCAGATATGCTCAGAATTAGTCCAAAATGATACAAAAATCACTGAACCCACAGACATTGCCAACATACTGGCAGACAGGTTCAGTGCAAACTTCACCCCCTCTCCCCCCCTAAAGGAGAGATAACTATCCCAGCCGAGTGTAGCCTCCCCGACATCTCAAATGCGCAGGTGAAAGCTGCTCTCTCTAAAGCTAAAAACACAGCATCAATGGGACTGGATGGTGTCCTCGGCTGTGTGCTACATGAGCTAAATGAGGAATTAAACCCGCACATAAGGCAGCTGTTTAATCTCAGCCTTACCACAGGATACGTGCCCAAGGAGTGGCGTACGGCAACTGTGGTCCCACTCCACAAAGGCGGCGCCTCTACAGACCCTGGTAATTACTGCCCCATAAGCTTAACAAGTCTAGTCTGCAAACCTATGGAGAGGATCATAATGGAGCTCATAAACAAAGATATAGGGGACTTGCAGACATTGGGCCCGACCCAGTTTGGCTTTGTCAAGGGAAGATCATGCCTTTTGAACTTGGTCGACTTCTTCGAAACAGTCACCAAGGCCATTGATGAGGAAAGGCAGTCCATACAGCCTACCTTGACCTTGCAAGGCTTTCGACACAATACCCCACTCGGGTATTGTAGAAAAACTTACCAGCTTAAATGTAAACCCATATGTCACAAGATGGGTTGCAAACTGGCTTAAGGACAGAACCCACAGGGTTAGAGTTGCTGGCTGTGTCAGACTCCAAGCGGTCACAAGTGGTGTCCCACAGGCTCGGTCCTTGGCCCCTATTGTTTGGCATCTACTTCTCAGAAGTACAGGCCAACATGGGAGGATTTTGGCTGACAAAGTTTGCAGACGACTGCAAACTGGGCCATAGTGGAAAGTGCATCGGACACGGATATCCTTCAGAAGGGACTCACGGAAACAGATAGCTGGTGCCAGAGCCATGGCCTGAAGTTAAACGCCAAAAATGTATAGTCATACCCTTCGGAAAAACAAGGTAACCCCAAGCTACCATATAGGTGGCAATCCACTAAGCACAGAAGAGGTTATCAGGGACCTGGGGACCCAGGTTGACAGTGGCCTTTCTTTGACACTCACATTGCTAAAGTGGTTAGAAAGACCTTCTACATTGCCCACCTGATCATGAAGGGATTCACATCCAGATCTAGTGAGGTCATTGTTCCCTGTACTCTTCACTTATCAGACCAATGATCGAGTACAATGCCCCATTCGGGATGTATCTCACCCGACATCTGCAGCAATTGGAGAGACCCCAAAGTTCCTCACCAAAAGGATAAAGGGACTCCAAAATCTGTCATATGCTGCCAGATTGAAGAAACTCCAGCTCTATTCAGTCGCATACCGTCTGCTCAGAGGTGACATGTGCCTGACATACAAGGCCATGTCCAACCCGGAATTAATGGACATGCTCCACCTCAAAAATCCAAATCCACCAAAACCACTAGAGCAAGCGACTTAAACCTTAGCACGGATATAAATAGGACGTGCTGGAGGGATAGATTTATCACTCAGAGACTCCCTATGCTGTGGAATAAAATCCCGGTCCATGTGAGGCAGAGCACCTCGCTGACTCTGTTCAAGAGAAATCTAGACCTGTGGATGGGAGATCGTAGGTTTACCCCGGGAATCATCTCTGTGTCACTGCTGGACAGAGGCACAACAAACTA
This sequence comes from Protopterus annectens, assembly GCF_019279795.1. Classification (NCBI taxonomy): domain Eukaryota; kingdom Metazoa; phylum Chordata; order Ceratodontiformes; family Protopteridae; genus Protopterus; species Protopterus annectens. Next base: position 227,293,156 of record NC_056739.1, read on the forward strand.
ATGGGCACAGTATTTTTTCATATAAGGGGTGGCGTAAGCCACAAAAATTTGGGCTAGGCTTATAAATGCCTTAGGGCAGATAGCCTAGTATAAACCTATGAACCTATATAGGTATATACGGACATACATCTGTAGATAACAATGGTAACATAACATAAACATATCTGTCCACATGCACCATTACTGGGGTTGAGAGGCCCCAGATAACATACGCCTTGCACGAATAGGTATCCCCTACCCCACAGCCAAACACGTCTGCCCTGCAAAACACTACCAAGTGTTAACAGTGCTCCATCCAACCTGTATGATGTTAGGCTGGTATCAATAACATATCATGTTGTACAGTCTGGCTCCCATAGGGAATGTACAATGTGGAAGCAATCAACATCCCTAGGATACATATACACAGACACATATATGCAGATACAGATACACATATATATATAATATACATATATATATATATATATATATATATATATATATATATATATGGATATATATGTAATGACACATAAACATGCAGAGATATGTATAGTAAGATACATATATAGAAGGTGCACACAATATGGAACAGCCACTATGCCTACAGTTACTAGCTTACCAAGTGGACAATGTATGATCCACCCATACAAATGACAATTGTTGCTTGCAACATATACCCACAGAGAGGTCAAAGGATATAACACCACACACAGGTTTGCATAAATGGGAAAGCTTTATGTGTGTACTATTACAGTTGTATATGCCATGTCATATAGCTGTTTGGACATGGACATCCATATAAACTGAGTAATGCAACTGTGAAACAGGTATACTAATACAGTAGTCTGGAGAGGCTTACAAATGTTGCTGTCCAGGCCAAGGCCTTCAAGTAGTTCAATAGTGAAGACAGACTGGGCAACAGGATACCAAACAATCAACAGTAAGTAATGCAGATGTATAGTTCAGCAGCCTCTATCTACACTCTGCAGACAATCCCTAGGGGGTAAAGACCTCAGTTGACACAATGGGATGTAACTGTTACATAACAAGGCATAACAAGGTTTACCCCGGGAATCGTCTCTGTGTCACTGCTAGACAGAGGCAAAACAAACTAATGGGCACTATATTTTTAACATAAGGGGTGGCGTATGCCACAAAACTCTGGGCTAGGCTAATAAATGCCTTAGGGCAGATAGCCTAGTATAAACCTATGAATCTATGAACTGACACCATCACAAGCACACTGGCAAACAGAACAGTCTGTATGGCAGGAGGCAGTAGACCTGCATTTACCCCAGGTGGATTGTATGGTAATGTACTTCCAGATGCCTTAAGGCAGCTTACCCCTGATACCCCCACATGTTGTAACAGCCTAGGTTAGTTATGGTGCATCACCCCTAGACTCAATAATACAGGGCCATATGCCACTGTTACATAGACTGGCCTCTGGAGTGCATAAGGGCACACATGTATTGTGTAGATGAAGCTCACACATATATGGCTACAACCCCACTGTATGTGTGGGGGACACAACAGTAGTGGACTGATGGCAGGAATGGCAGCATGACATACTCACAGCACACTACAGAACAACCACTGACAGCATGTCATATGTGCAAAGCCTAGTATGTAGGTGGAGGACAGAGGCTGGAACACAGGCCCATATGTGGAAAACTGTTGTCATATACTAAGCAAGTTGCTGGTGTTACAGGATAGTCTGCAACATACCCTTAGTCAGGGATTTGAAGTAAGAAACAGAAATGTATGTAGCCATGTACTGATAGCACTCAACACACACACTGCTAATGAAATATCTGACACAAGACATTTGTATTGGACAGACAAAACATAATAGGCACACCGCTGGCCATAAAGAGGATAGGCCCACAGTTGAGAGCAATGCAGACAGACTGCACACACAAACCTTGTAACACCAGGACTATACAATGCATACAACAACTCTACTCACACTCTGTCTGTAGTTCTGGAACTGTCTATAAATATGTAGCTGGCCTGAGTGTGCAGGTTCTCCTGTAAGAGATATTGCTACCTGCTGTCTGTAACCCTGATGCTCACACACAGGAAGGATGTCCATCACACCGGAAAGGTAAAGGTACCACGCCCACATGATGTAGGGATTTATAGTAGGTGGTTGCCATGACAGTGGTAATTGGAAGTACTACACAGCAAGCTGCATGCAGGTAGCAAGTGGAGGACACTGATTGGTGCAGAGGCCATCACCTGATCATGTGCATCACCTACAAAATCCATGCTGCAATCTATTCAAAGCAGCTCAATCCATTTACTGGAGAGAGACTGAGTGAGAGAGAGAGAGAGAGAGAAAGAGAAAGGAAAAAAAGAATAAAAAAAAAAACTAAGGCAAAGCAAAAGCCAAAGGAAAAAGAAACCTATAATAACATCCAGAAAACTATTCAGAACAGACATCATTCCCACAACAGGCATGTGAAGTATGTATGCATGTAATTGAATGTAGTATCTGGTCCATAATAATGGGATAGATGATGTGGAATGATTTATATGTGCCATCAGGTGTTGTTGTAAAGATGTTCAACTGAACATTGCAATGGGCAATAGTGTCTGTCCCTGTGGGTAGTTGGCCATAGCTGTCAACTGTGCAGATCAGCACTGACTGACAAGATGTATACTATTGTAGTGTGTGTTGTGTAGTGGGAAGTATGTATATTACGTGGCCAATAGCTGGTGGTGGAAGTAATGCCATGATGAGGGACATGTGGGACACACAGCCCACCCCTTGCAAGATATTCAGGTTAATCCATAATATAGCATACAGGAATGCCATAGGTGTGTAATAGGGTTACCTGCAGTCTGGTCCTACATATACCCCCCTAATGTCAGGCTGTGTCCATATGTGGCACCTGTCTGTGTTGTAGCAAGGCAGAACAGTGCAGCTATGCAGGAAGGTGTTGTGAGATTGTGGACCTGATGTCTGAATGTACCCCACATATAGGTATGCATATGTGTACATATGTACACATATATAACATATAATATTATATATATATATATACATCCATATACATGTATGTCCACAAATATATAGATACCCATGTGTAGACAAATATATGAGCACATATATACATCACATATATATATATATACCTATATGCACATGTCTACATATATACAAACACACACACAAACATATATGTATGTAAATACATGTTCCCCTATATTCCTATCACAGTGGTACATGCTATGTGCGAGGCAACAGCACACATAGCAATAAACACAGACATCTACAGCTGGCAGTGTGTGCAACATGGATGGGTATGTCACATGTTAATCCCTTGTTGGGATCACATTGCCACTGTTTGTTAAGTATGGAATGGGAATATGGGGAAGTAAGGCAGGTATAGTTGTGGAGGTGGTCATGGTTGGTAGATATAGAGGACCATCTACAGGGGTGGTATGTGACATGTGGTGGGTTAACACTCTGGATGGTGTCTGTGATGTGGACGCCCCATGGGCCCCAAGATAGACACAATGGGAACAAGTCACCCACCCACTGCTACTCAGAACAGCAGTCCTCGTCTTGAAGGTGCCTGGCCTGGATGCCAAATAGGAGGAGCATGTTGGCCCTGTGAATGTGTACTGGGTGCCTCAGAGTTATGTAGCACATCCCACATGTATCTGTGGAGCCTGTTATGGAACAGAATCTGGACCTAACCTCAGGGGACCAGAACATGTCTGTGTGTGCCCACGCGGGGGGGGGCAACATCCCCTGGGTTGGTTCCACCTGACTCTATTACTGGACCAGTACATAAAGAGGCCCCAGGGTGGGACACACATATGATGTGGCCAGGTAACATGGGCAAAAGGGTTTGGAGAGGTGGTTCTGCTGGCCAATAGTACATCATGTTATCGTGTCACTGTTATAGAACATATGTTGGTAGTGATAGTCTAAGCAATACCAGAACATGTCTAACAGCATGCATAGATATCCCCAATAACACAGAATGTCAGATGTAGTGGCCCTGATAATGGCATGCAGGTGAAGAGTCTGTAACAAGCCAGCAATGATAGTGTCCACACAGGGAACATGGCTACAATCACATAGCAGAAAGTGTGGTATAATACAATATCTGTCCACTGGTAGGTAAGTTGTAGCCATATCTAATGAGTTGTCTGTACAGTTTATTGTAGCTGATATGCATTAAGAACTGTGGTAACCTTGCTGTATGAGTTGCTCAGACCTGTTTCCATCTTTATGTCTTTCAGCCAAGATGTCACATGCATGTTTGCCAACATATTCATCAGCCAAAAATGAGGTGCTGATCATGTACATAATCCAGCACTACCCTGTGCTGTTTGGCAAGGCCACCCATGACCAGCAGGAGTGGACCACCCTGTGGAACAACCTAGTCCACAGAGTCAATGATGTGGGACTGCACAGCCACAGTTATGAGCATGTCCGTCATCATTGTACTGACCTGCTTTGCAATGTCCGTCAGTGTGCTGGTGTAGTCCAGGGGATCACCTCATCATGGGGGGTCATGCCATCCATCCCTCCTGACACATGTGGAAGAGCTCCTTGCCAGCCTCATGGCACCTTCCCATCTGGCCAGCCACCAACAGTCAGACACCTTTGTGGAGGTGGGTGTCACCCACACATCGGCCAAGGATCATGCAGGTAAGGACACAGGGCACATCAGTAGACCACTGTTGCATATACATTTGTATTGGTACAGGTAGACCATGCATATCTGACATGTCATAGATATATTGTGTTTCTGCATAGTAGCAATAAACAGATGTCCAGATGTAGTAGTATTGTGGAAATGTACCATTGATGTATTGTGATACTGCACCCACCCTGTAGCACTGCCACAGGTGTGGCCACTGACATTGCATCTCTCACCTTCTTATGTAGGTCCCTCTGGGATACTACCAAGGCAGCAGCCTGTAGGTGGTGAGTATGGTTTATGTAGATGCTTGGCAACACACTGGGCATGTAATGGCAATGGTATATTCCATGCACACATCTAACACACCTACCCAGAATGCATGCTGTACATGTGCATGTATTGTTGTTGTGAAATGCACAGCATCACTTGGTTAAACATGATGGGGTATTGGAAGGGTATGTCAGACACCTGTATGATAACTAACATCCTGTAATTGCTGAATGTGTCCACAGGGAGTAACATAATGGTGGGAGACATGCCATACAATAGGGACATGCTGCTGCAGAGATACACTATGACATATGGCATTACAGTAGTCCACATTATCATCTGGGACTAGGCTGTAACATGTGGTGTTCGGTGTATGGGACACTGCAAAGTGACACACATGTGTAGGGCTTACATGTCATGCATCTGCAAAAAGGTTGAAGGAGGAGGGGGTGTCAGCATGACACACCAGTGCACTTCAGCAGGGATCCTACAGATGCTAAGAATGGCAGTATCCGCACATAGTCAGGTTCAGGACCTTTGGTAGATTTACTCTATCCCCACAACAATAGTGATGGCAGTGTGTGAAAACCAAGGGATGTGCACATGAGTAGACCTTGCAATTATGCAGAGTATGGGGACATGTGTACGGCAGACTGAACATACACTGGCAATTGTAGATGGCCCACGCTGGTATATCCCCACCAGGAGTAGTGACTGCTGTAGCACACACAAGAAGTGTGTCAATCCATCATAGCACACATATGCCCACACGGAGTGTATGCATCATGGTCAGCATCCACACACCTAACATATTCCATAAACACTGCATGTGAAAGTACAAGAAATATGTCACATATCGGGCACATGTACTGTTAAGATATGCAGTGATGAGGTCCCAATGCAGGTCACGGATAGGTGTGTCATAGCAGGAAGGGTGTGTACACCCCCCCCATAGCCATGGTATGCTCTCATGGTTGTTAGTTTAAGAGTATTGGAATGGTCATACATGATCTGTTGATGTTGAGAGCTGTAAATCAGGCATCAGGCATTCACAAATGACAACTGTCCACATATCATCCCAGGTATGTGTTGCTGAAAATTATAGAAACTGTGAGCATTAAAGCTGACATAACTCACACAGTACTACACATTCTGCAATGGGTTGTACAGCTGTGAGGTGTGATACACAGTACATGGCAGGGTGCATAACAGGTGCACAGCAATACTGTGTACATGGGTGCAGTGGTAACCAGGGGAAGGGGCATCACCTAGTGACACAGCAAATGCAACACATACATGTATACTGTTGCTAGCATGAATTGACTATAGCTGAACTGCATGCTGTTCTGTACCATATGTTCTGCATGTTGACTTGATGGGTAATAGGGGAACTGTGTGTACTATCATTGTGCAACCTCACCTGTGTGTGTGTGTGTGTGTGTGTGTGTGTGTGTGTGTGTGTGTGTGTGTGTCCTGGTGGTTAGTCTGTAGGGTCATTCTGGTGAAGTGGAGAAAGGGTGATACATGTAGAATGTGTGTGCGTATGTGTTTGTTTGTGTGGGTGGCCATATATACACATGTGAGATTGTGGGGTGTTCCTACAGCTGTACCTCCCTTTGGGACTGTGCAGTACATGGACATGGACAGACACATTACACACCAGGGATACCTGTCATGTGTGTAATCACAGTGCAGCTGATAGTATAATATGGTCTGTAGCATGGAACAGGCATCGAGAGGGAAGGTAGACACCAGGTACACCTTTAGTATCTCAGTCAGCAGGGAGGTCACCTACAACCCACGTATGCAGCACTACAGATGCATCGGGGAAGTACTAGTCAACACCAGGGAGTGTCTCTATATATAATTAGACATGAAC
>NC_056739.1:227300456-227500456 GCF_019279795.1 Protopterus annectens
ATTCCACCTATATCCCCCCTCTTCCCCGCATGCATTTGTCATGCCAACACATACCCCTTCACCAGTGGCCATAGAGGAAGGAGAGTTAGTGTGTGTTAGCTTGGAGCAGGAACATGTGTTGGCTACGGAAGGTGTGTATTCACACCATGGTGTCAGTCAAATGACTGCAGATGTGCCACACAGGCATGTGGCCAGTGCTACTTGTAGGAGGACCTCTGGCTGACATGCACCTGCAGGACAGAGCGCAGCAGCTGGTGTCACCAGACGCATGTTTCAGACTGTAATGGTGGCACAGGCACATGCTGAATGGCAGAACAGAGAAGGGCAGAGGCTTCAGAGGGCTGCTATCCATTCTTTAAATGATAACATCCAGGCCTTGGCAAATGCTCAACAGCAGATTGCTGAAGGACAGATGATTGGGTGACATAGTTGGAATCCTTGACTGTGGCATGACAATCCGAGAGCGTGAGCTGTCTGTGCTGGAACATCTGGTAGGAGTGAGGCATAGGGCACATAGACGTAGGCCAGCTACACCACCTGGTGTAGGTCTACATGAACGAGCCACCTCACATGCCCGCTCCCATAGTGCCGGTAGCAGCAGCAGTACAGCTGGTGCTGCGCTGTCCACACCAGGACACAGCAGGCCACAAGGATGTGGCCCTGGATGGTCCCAATGGGGACATGGTTCCTGTGGACATTTGTCATCGGACAGTACCCAATCTGTACCTCTGCCTGGTAGTGCCCACGCAACCCCTGGCAGGCACAGGTCACGTGGCCATGGCTAGACACCATGAGCTGTAAATCCTGGTCTGTACAGTCTGTAGCTGTCAATAATATCCCTGTGTAGGCTGGACACATGGCAGTACTGTGTGCACATATACACACACACACCAGAAACATCTGTAGGGCACCGCAACACTCACATGTATAACAACCACACATGGCCAATTAGATCACAGGCCCTAACCCACACACATGATGTCATCTACTGGTGCAGCCTAGGCCCCTGGCAAACATTATCACCCTGTGCATATGATGATGTCTGTGCAGCATCCCTGTCATCCACACCATCGGTGCAGGGACATGCTCATATGGTCTGATGCACAGGGTGAACAGAATAGGGAGATAAGTGTATATTACTATTGTTGTGTACTGTTGACACGCAGCAGACATACCATGTAGTACAGGTTTAGAATGCATTGTTTTATGTTCACAGTATGTGTCTTGTTAACAACAGGAACAGCATGTTGGTAATGATGCCCTGCTTCCCTCCTTAAGGTCTAATTGCATGTGCCATTAAGTACCAGTGTTTGCAGTTTCCCATGTGTAAATGTGGACTACTCACAGGCATGTATGGCAATACCAGCATGCTATACGTAGCTTCAACCTCATTGTTAGAAAGGCTGACATTCCAAAGATTTCTACACATCTACTGATCCAGGGGCATGTGAGCTGTGTACTAAGCTACAGTGACTAGAGACGTGACATCCATACCGGGTGACATCACAGGTACAGTTACATGGTGTGGGGAGTTTACATAGCGGTGTAGCTGATGTCAAGGGTAGAGGCCAGTTGATAGCATGAGGCCTCACTGTGTAGCAGTAATACACATTTACATTACAGGATGAGAACACACAACTACACACACACACACACACACACACACACACACACACACACGCACACACACACACACACACACACACACACACACACACACGCGCGCACACACACACACATGTATTCAGACACAGTAACACGCCCACACTCACGGGGTCAACGACACTGTAACACACACACACACACACACACACACACACACACACACACACACACACACACACATACACACACTTGATAGTGTTGATGTGAGGACCACCTATGTGGTAATCACCATTACAGTACTGTGCACCGACATGACGCGACACAGAGAATGAACATGTACAGGTAGTCAGTAATGCCTAAGACCGACGGCATCAGCAGGGTAGTAGATTGCATCATCTAGGGGGGTTAGGGGTCCTATCTATTCACTATGGTAGCATACATCCACACTCCATGCACCATACAGCCATACATACATACATACACACACACACACACACACACACACACACACACACACACACACACACACACACACACACACACACACACACACACACACTGTGGAGTCCACAATTGAATTCACCTATGTCATGCACATACAAATAGCTAACATGTGTATGATACATACACCGTCCCTTCTTATGTCTTGCTTTCTGCACTGCAGTATGTACAGATCTCTACAACAGTGTACTGGGGTGTGTAACAATTGGGATGTATTCCCCACCATATGTGGCATATAGGGACACACAAGCAAACACACATGGCAGTACTGTGAATCAAACACCTGCTATCTTATCATATATATGACAGACATGCAGCACTATTGACCGCATTACAATGTGTACCAATGCTACCTTCGGCAATTGTGCTGCTATATGCACATGGGAGGTCTTAAGTGTTACAGGTGTCAAGTGATTTACAGTCAGTGACACCCTGACCACTGTGTAGGTTGTATGTCTTCACCTTCAATTAACAGAAACATAGCTTAGTGTTTGCACATGTTATGTTAGGACAGCTTGTGACACACCTGTGAGCTGTCTTCAGCAAACATCCATCTGTAAAGTTGGCCCACCACTTTATGTACACACATCCATCCATACCTGATGTACATCTTACCATACTGTCAGTATTTCACCATATACAGGTGTCAATGATGGGGCTGCATTGCAACTGCATGTTGTAGTAAGACACAGATCAACTGCAAACATCAGCTACTGCACATGCATGGTAGCTGAATGCACACCACTACATGTACATGTGTGTGTAGGTCCTACATTCCTGTCTTTTAGCCATGTTTGTAGGCATTGCAATTGGTGGACATGTGTGATGACATACATGACACATGGACTGTTGTATGATATGATAGTTGTCATGGGTAACCAGTACAGAGGGAATGTTAACTCAGCCAACATTGCTATCACACCTTATGTACTGTTAGCATTCAACAGCCATGGACCTACCTTTCATGTGCACATGTGTAATTGCTGTAGCCACTTGTCTACACGAAGGCAGCAACAGCTATGCTATGTACATATGTGTTATGTGTGTGTGTGTCTGTGAGGCATGTACATATCCACGGCAGGTACATGTATGTCATATCCAAACATGAGTGTGTTTACTGGTGTACAGCGACAGTTATCTGTTACAGCTGTATATGACCCAGGACCCCTGTTATGTGCACAGCCAACCTGGTTATGAACAGTGGTATCATTGCATTGCATAACACATGATGGAACCGTGTCAGTACATGGGTAGTCTGCACAGTTGCTGTAGAGCTAGGTACAGTCCACTGGTCATGAGTAACATGGTGTTATACTAATGTATGTTCTCCCACATGTATGGATGTGTGTTGCTTGTCCAAGAACATGGTGATGTCTGAGGGCTACATCCTAGAATGTGGCTTTTGACACTGTGATCTGCATCTGACACATCTGTGATGGCTTTTGAGAGTGTACTGGTCAGTACATGTGAGTGGCCTTCATGTACGTGGGGACACTACCACCTGGAGCGGTCTGTAATGGTGTTATGGCCCACATGTCTGTATCTGAGGTATATGGTGGTAGTGCTATTGTGCACAACTGAGCCTTATGCCAGGTGTTCCTTACTGCACAGATGTCAGTATTCCCCATTGTTGGATCTAGATTGGCAGCTGTGATTACGAATGCTACACATCTAACACTGTTTAGCATACACATACAATGCAGTTGTCCTCTAGGTGTCAAGGTGTTTCCCTGGTCTCAGGACATTCGTCTATGAATGGTACTATATGGGCGAAGTAGCCACTCCTGACAGGACATCACCACAGGTGGTATTAGTGTGCCAGGTTTAGATTGGTACAGCTAAGGTGATGGACAGCAGCAGAAGTTGTGTAGAAGACCGGTGTCAGAAATATGTAGTGCAGCTTTCATTCTAACAATGATGACTATTGACACACTGTGCCCTTCCATGTTTAGAATCAGAGTGCATACAAGACAGCCCTTCGCTACTGTGTGAGCATGCCAAGTACGCTGTTGTGTAGATGGACACATAGTGCATTCCAAACGGACGTCTGCTACTAAGTGTGTGAGCATGCCCAATGACACCTTGTGTCGGTTATGTGCCTCTGTGTGTATGGGCATGACCATTGTAATCCTGTATAGCGATAGTGGTCATCCAGGCAACAGATGGCCATACCCCACTTCTTGATGTATTCCTACATTGAACACACTGGTTCACAGGTATGTACACTGTAACTGCCAGCATCCATGTCGATGTCCGCATTCCTAGAAGGTCATATTGACTGTCTTGAAAGGTGCAGTGTCTGTGGCAAGTCTCGTATCTATGTAGTGTTGTAATAGTGGTCTGTAGATAGACAGTTGTCCTGTTCACACCACTGGCATGTGTTTGTCTCCATCTGCCTTGGGACAGTAATATGCTTTTAGACTGCTCACACTCCATACAATCCCTATCGGCATCTGTTCCATTACTGATGATGTCACCCACCTAGACGTATGCCTCTGGGAGTACTGTGATCCAGGAATTTCGGTAGTGCATTCTGTAACTGCATAATGCTGTAGTGTAATAAGGTAGTTAGGTCTATGATCTAATCCCAGCCATGCCAATTGTGTGTGTGTGTTTCCATCTGCCTGGGGACAGAGTCATGCTTTTAGACTGCTCACTCACCATATAATCCCTATCCGCGTCTTTTCCATTGCTGATTATGTCACCCACCTAGAAGTAAGCCTCTGGGAGTGCTGTGATCCAGTAATCTTGGTAGCGCATGCTGTAACTGCGTAATGCTGTAGTGTGATAAAGTAGTTAGGCCTATGTTCTAATCCCAGCCATTCCAATTGTGTGTGTGCATGTGTGTCTACCTTTCTGGGGACAGAGTACTGCTTTTAGACTGCTCAATCTCCATACAATCCCTAGCAGCATCTTTTCCATTGCTGATGATGTCACCCACCTAGAAGTATGCCTCTGGGAGTGCTGTGATCCAGTAATCTCAGTAGCACATTCTGTAACTGCATAATGCTGTAGTGTGATAGAATAAACAGGTAGGTGCTCTGTTCCAAGACATGACAGGTAAGTGTGTTTGGCAGTCATATCCTATGTGTTGGTATCTGTGAGTAGCTAGCTCCAGGATGTGTTGAGCGTGTTTTGTTGTTTTCCTATATAGTGTCCACAAATGTCACAATCACACAAGAGACTGGGTTGGCAAGACATACACATACATTCGCCAATAGGTCTGATGAGTAAATGTCAGCAGCCCTACTCTTACCCTTAATACAGTCTGACCTGTGTAATGCAATGAAACACACTTGCCTTGATAGTAACACCAGTACATAATGCAGGAGGCACATGCGGTTTCCTTTTCATTCTTGTCTAATGCTTTGGTGTCATGTGGTCCGCTGTTGTGATATATATTCTACATCTACGTATGTGTGTGTATATGTATATGTGTGTGTGTGTGCGTGTGTGTGCATACATATATATATATATATATATATATATATATATATGTATATATATATATATATATATATATAGATATATATATATATATATATATATATATATATATATATATATATATATATATATATATATATATATATGTGGACATTAGCACACATAAATCTACATGATGGAATACATGTTCTATACTATTGAATGCCTGTGCTGGATGATCTGTACGTGATCACCTCAGTTGCATGTATATCTGCCATGGCTTTGTGGTAAAGCACATTGTCTGTGGTGTGCAGGGCCTTGGGTTCTAGTCGTGTAAAGACCAGTTATTTTGTTGCTGGGAAAAACAAGGGACATCGAATACGGTGATAGTAAGGCACCTTTAACCAGTTGAGTGCGGATCTGCGTGATAGTAAGCAGTGGTTATTATTTTGGAGGCTCAGTATGGGTCATATAACTATGAATTAGAAGACAATACTATGCAAATGAGGTTGAAAATAGTGAATCCCATTTATCCCCAGGGTGTGATGCAGATCCCAAGAGTGTATGTGTATAGATAGCTGGGTGCAGGACTCGAATATAGGTGAAAGCATGGGGGGGGGTGTCAGGCATACTGTACGTACATTGGAGCCCTGTGTCTTGGGATTGCTCGTCCTTAGCATGCCTAAGCTAGAGGTGTATCTATACCTGCCTAGTGAAATTGGGAGGGACAACAGCAGTAGTGGTGTAGTCAAGGTGAACAAGCTGCGCAAACAGGTAATAATTAGCACAATCAGCAGATTACATGCCCAGCCTGGCCCAGAACACTACGGTAAAGTGTGCAAGCACCATACACACAGTTTTTTTCCACACTCTACACCACCGGTGTATACATGCAGGGACATTTCTCGAAACAATCCAACCAAATGAGAAGGGCTGCAGCAGGCAACATAGATCAACATGTGCAGGAGGCTGAGGGTGGTGAGGATGTGAATGCTGCCGAACAACCCTCAGTGAGGAGACAGAGAAGACTTTACAGACCCAGGGTAACCTAACAGGGGCTACATGAGCTGGAGATAGGGGAGTGCTATGTGGTGGACAGAGACCTCCTACAGCAGATTGTTGAGCTGGGCCGGCCACACCTGACACATCGAACTGGCCGAGGGAAACCCATCCCAGTGGATACCAAGGTATATGTAGGCCTAGGTATACTAGCCACAGGTACCTCCCAAAGCACAATTGGGGATATCATGGGGATCTCACAGGCATCTGCATCCAGAGTATTGCACCAGATTCTAGATGCCATGTCACCACATGCCAATGAGCATGCACATGTCCTCAACACATGTGAGGTGTTGATCAGCAATATGCGCCTCTTCCACCAAATGGCAGACTACCCTGGGGTAGTGGGTGCTATAGCCTGCACGCACATATGCATCAAAGCCTACATTAACTGCAGGGGCATCCCCTCCATCAACTGCTAAGTCGTATGCGATGGCCAGGGCATTATATTGAATGTGTGTGCTGGCTGCCCTGGAAGCTATGATGATTCCGATATATGGCATCTCATGCAGCTGTACCACACTTTTGCCAATATGGACATCCCCTACAGTCACCTAGTGGGGGATGCTGGGTAACCACTGGAGCCGTGGCTGAAGACACCCATCAGCAATGCACAAACACACCTGAACAACTACGCCATAATGAGGCATACGCACAGGCAAGACATATAATTGAGCATGTGTTTGGGATGCTAAGGTCACGGTTCCAGTGTCTGGACACATCCGGTGGAGCCTTGCAGTATTCACCAGCTACATGCATCCAGATTGTTATGGTATGTGCTATGCTACACAATATGATCCTGCGGAAACAGTTGCAGCAGGAACAGCATGGGGCAGGGCCACACAGCCCCCCACCAATGCCAAGGCCTATACAGGCACAGTGTGGCTCGGAGGAGGAACTACCTGAGCTGGACCCAGTAGGTGAAAGGAGGCATGCACAGTATGACCTGCCCTTGGCAAAGAGGCAACGCATGGCATATGCACCGACACAGTAGGTACCCAGGGAATTTCACCCTCTTTGACTCGCACAGACAGTAAAAGGGATGCCAAACATGACACTACCTGTGCTCAGCCATGTATAGGAAGTGCACTGTGTGCATCCGACATAGGCAGCCCTCCAGCACCATCCTCAGGTCTGGCACACCCTCAAGGTAAGTCAATGAACCTAACAATTGGCAGTTGTATTAGAATGTGTTTTTACCTGTAGCTATGGTATGGATGTAAGCATGCAAGGGAATTTGGTGGCCGAATGTTAGGGCAGCAGACAGTCCATGTCCATAGTGGCACCATGACATCTGTAGCACATACCGGGGTCACAATAGTAGCCAGAAGTACACAGGGTGTCCTAACCCACTGCAGGTTATGGACTGAAGATCATGTGTGTCCATACAGCCCACACAAGTCTCAAACAGCTAGACAGGTGTAAACCAGTACAGACAAATGCTATACAATGACCTCTGGATATGCCCAATGGATGACCCCACCCCCCCACAGACACACACACAGTCTACAGCAGGACAGGCAGTTGGATGTAGGTTGTGAAGGCTAGGATGTCTGAAAACACTATGCTGGTAATTAAAGCTAGGATCTGAATTACACTGGTATGCCTCTAGCCAGCACATTAGGTAGGGTCACACACTGAAACGGAGTACTTGGCATACCAGTACAGTAGTAGCAAAAGTGTACAACTGTCAGCTGTGCCCCTATCAAACGTACACATGTAAAAGTAATGTGCGCCACCCCCGGTGCTGTGCAGGAATGTGGATACAGTTGGATGTCCCCCCACGCTGTTCAGAAATGTAGCGACAGTCAATGCCACATGACCGATGAATACCCTGCAGACACAGCATGCCACCTGTCAGTGTACAACGCAAGGGTTGGCACCACAGTACTGACTACCTGAACATGTAACACATGTGATCCAGTTGACCATACTGGGCATTCTCAAACACATGAAGGTATGATGGTAATGTCAGTCAACAACATGCATAACTGTCATACTGGGCATGCTCACACACTTAAACACAAGATGGCCAGGTCTGCAAACACCAGTGGTCCGGACATATCTGCCAGTACATTGCTATACTGTTGGTTGACTATGCTGTATGGTATGTGTGTGGTACTGTCTATTGTCTATATATATGCCATGGTGTATTGGTAATTCAGAGCAGCTGTGTGTGCAGGGTGTTGCTACCAACACTTGCAAAGAATGGTTATTTGTTTGCGGCCAGAACAAGGCCTTTGGATACGGAGTGGGTAAGGCACATTGCAGCAGTTGGGAGTGGTTGTGCGTGGGTTTGTGCAGTGTTAAGCACTGCTGACCTCTGGTTACAGCTCCTTATACTTGTTTAGACTCCACATTTCTTTAACAGTGCAATACTCGCATGCTGGTAGACAAACGCGCTTACACCCGCTCGCTCCCTCACTTGCAAGTGCACCGACATTGGTGCTTGCATTTGTCACTCACGCTGGGTGGGCACGATCCCTTGTGATGCCTATTACATCGGACTACATAATTACAGTATCGAGTATGGCTGACCATTATGCGATGACAGGCGTTCGACTGTACGGAATCGGCGGCCTGTCCAGTGACATAATCATATTATATGCGTGCTCCTCATACAATCTGCTCCCATCTGGCTGATACATGGGAACCAATACTCTGTAATGCAGACAAGTAAATGTGTTTTGGGAAACACATCTTAATGACGGGTCATGCTACTGCATACCTATTGTAGGTTTTCCACCTTTTAAATTGTCCGAAGTGAGACTTTAGGATTAACACCTTTCCCACTTTGCATGGGACAGTCCCTCATTAGGCATATGTGTCATGCGAGAATAATCTAGGCATAGCAAATGTCCTGATTACAGGACAATATTATATTCTACGTTTCTCTAATAGTTGCATGTAACAGTTATTGTATACATGACACTTCGATATGTTATGTGAATTAACATAAGCAACTAGACTGCTGCTAGACTAAGCTTTGATTTGTGCTAATATGTATATTTCTGTACTATGCATGGCTGTAGGTATGTTCTGACCTGGAACATCTGACATTTCTATGGAGCAGGTCCCACTTTGGCCATTTGAAAAGGTGGCAACCCTATAGGACCTATATGTAGAGATGTCAGATTTGGCAAGGCAACACATACCCACAGCCAGTAGAAAACTGACTACTTCACCGGTTTGCATAAGTTAAGGTTATTCTTGTAGCATTATAGTTGTTAATACTGTTTCCTATAACATCTAGGTGTTTCAGATACAACAAAATCATTTTATGCAACCACTACAGACAATATATGGACTCTTTTCAAGAAATCACAGTCCATGTGTCATAACATTCATTTTGAAGGACGTAACTGCCCAGAGTGGAGTGTCCCTCAGAAAGGCGAACAGGGGGTAACCCCAAACTATTATGCTATCATCTACCTAAGGTGGTCGGCGGAATATGCGCTTTCTGTCACTAGCAGACCTCACATACAAATGGGGGAGAATAAACACTGTATCAGGGAAACTGCATAAAACCCTCAGGGACACATTTAGATGATTGGTTCTATTAACCTGACAAATTGACAGTCAAAGAGCATATGTATTCATTCACATTTGTCAAGGTACATGCTGTTTATGACTCATATATGTTGTAATTAGTCATTAAGTGTATTCCGCCACCTGTCCACCTAAAATCTCTAGTTCTGAAAGGGTTTAGTTAGGACTGGGTTAGATTCTGATTCGTAATCACGGACGTCCATGATAATCGGGTACAGGACACTGATATATTCCTTATGTGTTCCCCCAATGGTTTACGGACTATCCAGTAGATATGCTCTTCAGGTTTGGAAGGTATGAGAGTCTTCAGTGCCTACATAGGAATATTAATTACTTCCACTGGCTGGGCCTAATACATCTCTGCTAACCAACACCTGCACACTTAGGACCATTATTGCATACACATGATTCACCTGAATGACACCGCTCTACAGCCTAGCTGGGCTGGTGTGGGAGGTAGATATATATAGATATATATCTCTTTGTGCGTATATGTGTGTATGTGTATGTATGTGTGTGCATATATATATATATATATATATATATATATATATATATATATATATGTTGTCATTAGTCATTATGTGTATTCCACCACCTGTCCACCTAATATTACTAGTTCTGGAAGAGTTTAGTTAAGACTGTGTTACATTCTGATTCACAATCACGGACGTCCATAATAATCGGGTACAGGGCACTGATATATTCCCTATGTGTTCCCCCAATGCTTTCTGGACTATCCAGTAGATATGCTCATCAGTTTGGGAGGCATGAGCGTCTGCAGTGCCCACATTGGAATATTAATTAATTCCACTGGGCGGGCCTAATACATCTCTGCCAACCAACACCTGCACATTTAGGTCCATTATTCTATACCCATGATTCACTTACCTGACACCCCTCTACAGCACTCATGACACATACGTACTGTGAGCGCAGCTGGGGTATGAACACACCCCTACACACTGCCCACTCTCCCTGTCTCGGGACACATGTTGTACGTTTTTTCAAACCATTTGTTATCAGACTTGCACAACCTACTGTTCCGTGTACGACTACATCCTGCTCACGTCAATCATTACAGGTTGCCTAACAGAGAAATTTTTGACATCCCACAAGGGACCCCATGATCTATGTTTAAAGTGTAGACCTTGCAGATCTCTCCCACTGGTACTTTCCTGCCAGTGGTCTGGAAAGCAGTGGTGTATTTACCTTTCTTGCATCTCTGTATGTCTCACTGGCCTAGCTGGGGTGGGGTGGGAGCTAGATGTTAGTTGAATGGATCTCCCACTAAGATATGCCTGGTCTGAACATATGTTACCCGTAATTACTGTACCATAACCTAGGTATGTACATGTCATATCTACAGTAATATATACAGATATATATATATATATATATATATATATATATATATATATATATATATATATATATATATATATATATATATATATATAGATATAGATATATAGTAATATATATATATATATATATATATATATATATCTTTGTGTGTATATGTGTGCATGTATATGTATATATATATATTTATATATATATATATATATATATATATATATATATATATATATATATATATATATATATATATACATATATCTATATATATATATATATATATATATATATATATATATATATATATATATATGTATATATGTTGTCATTAGTCATTACATGTATTCATTGATATATTCCCTATGTGTTCCCCCAATGCTTTCTGGACTATCCAGTGGATATGTTATTCAGGTTTGGGAGGTATGAGCATCTGCAGTGCCCACATAGGAATATTAATTACTTCCACTGGGCGGGCCTAATACATCTCTACCAACCAACACCTGCGCACTTAGGCCCATTATTGCATACCCATGATTCACCTACCTGACACCCCTCTACAGCACTCATGACACTTACTTACTGTGAGCGCAGCTGGGGTATGAACATGCCCCTACACACTGCCCACTCTCCCCATCTCAGGACACATGTCGTACGTTTTGTCAACCCATGTGTTATTACACTTGCACAACCTACTGTTCCGTGTACAGCTACATCCTGCTCGCGTCGATTACCACGGGTTGGCCTATGGTGAATTTTTTCGTGTCCCGCAAGGGACTCCGTTATTCCTGTTTAAAGTGTAGACCTTGCAGATCTCTCCCACTGGTACTTTTCCTGCTGGTGGTCTGGAAAGCAGCGGTGTATTTACCTTTATTGCGTGTCTTTATGTCTGACTGGCCTAGCTGGGCGGTGTGGGAGGTAAATGTTTGTTTATTGGACCTCCCAGTAACATATACCTGGTCTGAACATATGTTACCCATAATTGCTGTAACGTAACCTAGTTATGTACATATGTATATCTACAATGATATATATATATATATATATATATATATATATATATATATATATATATATATATATCACGAAAGAACACTCTCGGAAAGTAGCAAGTCCAAATATATTGTCGAAATCAACTTATAACAATGTCAGTAGACTGTAGACTGTAGATTGTAGACAAATATACAACTGGAAAAGATTTAAAAGACTTTATTCTGAACTGGAGACGTAAGCGCTTTCACGGAGTCCACCTCCGCTTCATCTGACGTTATAAAACCAAGCTCCAAATCATCATTTAAATAGTATGACTAAATGCTAATTAACAATTACCCAAGGTATTTGGTTGTTTTAGTCTTTATAGTGATTATATGTACTAATTTTTCATATTTGTATAATTTATTTATATTTAAGAATTTGATATGAGTAATGATATATTAATTATTATTAATTGTTATTAATAATCGTCATTTATTACTATATTTTTTATGAAATAACAATAAGTAAAGGGATATTTTTGAGTTACTATGATATTAAGCTTATTTTTAACTTTTATTTTATTTTTTAGCTTAATTATGTATTGCTTGTTTAACATTGAATGCATAATAACCTTGGGTAATTGTTAATTAGCATTTAGTCATACTATTTAAATGATGATTTGGAGCTTGGTTTTATAACGTCTGATGAAGTGGAGGTGAACTCCGTGAAAGCACTTACGTCTCCAGTTCAGAATAAAGTCTTTTAAATCTTTTCCAGTTGTATATTTGTGTACAATCTACAGTCTACAGTCTACAGTCATTGTTATAAGTTGATTTCGACAATATATTTGGACTTGCTACCTTCCAAGAGTGTTCTTTCGTGATAACAAGAGGGTTTATTCTTTTTTGTGTGTTACTACATATCTGTGGAGGTTTTATTGGGATGGAAGGAGCAACTCACGAATCTGTGAATGATAGCAGCAACATGGGCACACATGGTAGACTACGGAATTTCATTCAGCCTATTCAGGCTACCTAAAGTCCACTCTTCATTTGTTCCTTTAGAACAGCTCTTCCTAAGCTGTACTGCTAATCTAACCACCCTATTCTATACCTAATAAGTTTAGATCTACTTGATTCCTAAGTGACTATTCTCTATCCGGATAGCCTAGCACTTGCTCCCAAAGTACTCTTTACTCTGATATAGCACTTTTTATTATACATAGCACCCTACCAGCCTAATACCCCTTTTCGATCATCCACATCCCTCAAAGTCTTTTCAAACCCATCTACACAAAGTTTTTAACTTTTCCTTCTAGCATGTCACGGGGTCAGTTGCTAGTGTCCTCTCCTGCTCAGCTGATGAATCTGGGAATATTGAGGCAATGTTACAATTGCCTCATGTACACAGACAACCCTCTCCTTCTCCCACATAACACAAACACATGTGAGAGATGCAACTATATAGCCAAACTGGAGGCTGAGCTCTCTCAACATAGGACTGGAAAGACCAGACAGGAGGAGAAGGTAACCACACACACCACAAACCCAGTCTCACATAGCACTATCACAACTTCATATCATACACATAAACACATAAAGACATACTCGGAGGCTCTGACCAAAAATCTACCAAAACAGCAGAGGCCACCAAAGCAGACACCCAAACAACTGCCACCACAGACCAACTTCCACTTCCGGAACCCTTTCCACCTGTAGTCCATTCTGAAGATCCTTATCAGGAAGATTTTTTACCGAGGAGGTCGGAGCGCCTACGCAAACAGTCCTACCAACAACAGACACAGGGTCCATTGATGGGGATGCAGCAGGGAGGGAGGGGACCTCCTTCCAAGGGTTGGAGGGGGAACCAGAGAGGAGAGAGAGGGGACTGGTAGATGCGGAACAGATAGTGGTTACACCTATAGGAAACTATTTTAAATATTCCTTTAAGGATTACCACATATACAACTACAGCGATTTGGAAATCTCAGATACTTGGTTTTCTTTATTTACAAAAGGATTTAAATTTGTGCCTAGCAGGGGTTGCAGTTTGGTTAATACCATGCTGGATGTTAAATTATTTGTTCGCAGATTAAATTTACAACATATTTTCGGCAACACCTCCCAACCACATGCGGTTAATCTTAAAAAATCGAGTTCATACAACCCCCCTTTACACCCCCAGTTAAAAAATTTAGAGAACAGGATTGAACAACATATACGGAGGAAGGTTGGTAAGGTTAAATATACCTCCAATCTGAGTACAGCTGAGGCCAAACTCCTGGAAGAGTTAGGGGGTAATTCTGGGATTCGAGTGATGGAACCTGACAAAGGGGGAGGCACAGTGATTATGGACCAACTAATATATGAGACCAAAATGCATAACCTTTTGTTGGATACTACCAAGTATGCAATAGTTTCCTTGAATGAGGTTAACATTTCCTATAAAAATATTGATCTAGTGTTAAAGGACCTCTTGGATCAGGAAATCATTGAAATAGATCTGTATAATTTCCTGGAAAATACTCATCCCAAGGTGCCCGTTATTTTTGGGGTGCCTAAGGTTCATAAACTGGTGGAAGACCCCCCCATGTTCCCCATTGTAGCAGCACAGGGGTCTAAAACTCATAATTTATCCAAATTTTTGGACTGGAAGTTGAAGCAACTGTGGGGTAGGCAAGAGTATCTTCTCAAGGACTCGTGGGAATTCCTCCGAGGAGTTACCCCAGACCTATTTAGACCTGACATATCGTTTGTCACTATAGATGTGGTTGACTTATTTTCAGTAATACCCCACAGCGTTGGGTTAGAATGGATGGAGGAAGCATTATGGGGTTGTAAGGGTGTGACTAACAACGACGTCCATTTGGTGTTGCATCTACTAGAAATGGTATTGAAGTATAACTACATCTATTTTTCAGGAGAATATTTTCAGCAGATCTCTGGGGTGTCCATGGGGGCCAATTGTGCCCCCACATATGCAGATATTATCTTGTCCGTCTGGGAACAAAAATTTGTTATACATAGTGAGTTCTCCAAGTATTGGACACACTACACTAGATTCCTGGACGACATTTGCATCTTTTGGGTTGGGCCACGGGACCTTATAGAAGAATTTGTGGTCTACCTACATACCACCACGGAATTTTTACGTTTTACCCACAATGTTTCTACCAATCGGTTAAACTACTTGGATGTTTCCCTCAGTAAAATGAGTGATCGTTTTAGGTCCTGTATCTACAGGAAACCTTTGTTTTCTAATGGGTACCTACATTACACCAGTTCACATCCAAAATTCCAAAAAAGATCCATTTTAAAGGGACAGTATGTAAGGGTGTCCCGTATGACTTCAGAGGAATATGATTTTGGAATTGAAGGTGAGAAACTAAAATCATTCTTTCTGGAAAGGGGGTACCCTGCAGTTTTGATTAACTCTGTATATGAGGAAGTTAGAAATCTTAGAACAAGTCGCTTTGCTATATTGGGAGGTCCAAGATAGTTATTGAGGGTGACCCCATAGACCCATTGACAAAATGGGCCCTGAACAGATGTTCATCACACAATATAGTGAACATGCAGGAGAGATTAGATATATTATTGAGAAGGAATTTAGTGACTTTAAGGAATTTACAGACTTGACTAACCTTAAAGATTTAACATGCAAAATTGTATATAGGAAAGGATTTAATGTGAAAAGGACTTTAGAACAAAATTCCAAGGTGAGAGGTATAAATATGCACAGAAGGGGGACGTTTCGCTGTGGGTGTTGTACACAATGTAAATATATAATGGACCAGGACAGTATATATTTGGAAAGCAGAAGCAGAAGACTGTGGTCAAATGGTTTTTACAACTGCAATTCCAGGGGATTGGTGTACCTGGCTGCCTGCCGTTCTTGCCAGGCATTTTATGTGGGCAAGGAGGCGTGTATATGAACACGCCTATGATATTCAGAGAAAAGTAAACACCAATGCACTGTTTAGACATACCCTGGTCTGTGAAGGAGCAACCTTCAAGTTTTTTGTATTGGAATCTGTTGTACAGTGCAACAGGGGAGGCAATTGGCCTGCACTGTTGTCTCACAAAGAAACTTGTTGGCAGATTTTATTGGAATCAAACAAGCATCCTGGGTTGATTGATTCCATCTCCATTGTTCCTTATTTAAAGTTAAAGGCAGAACAATTGTAAGGCAATAGAAACTTACTGTTGGACTGTATAAAACAACATGACTTTATAAATTATATACAAAGACATTTGTCCAATACTGTTAATAATTTATAACATTTTATACTAAATTTTAGCATTACTAGTATATACAGGTTGATTATTTTATTAAAACTATATGGAATATGGTTATAGACATATGTTCTTTTGGTGCATACCATATACAACCATGATGGTGTTGAATATTTTAAACATTTGAAATGTAATGTGGTTCAGCATTTTTTATTTAGTATGTATTGCTTTAAATTTTATTATGCTATCAATCCATTAATTAAGCAGTTGTATAAAAGAATGTGTGGAGGAGTGGTTTTTTATCTGAGGAAGTTGTTTTAACAACGAAAACGTTGCTACAGTGGATATACGTTAAAATAAATTTGTTTTGCCAGAGCGTGCCTTGTATCTTGGAGGGTTTCTGTTCTTATTGTGCGTTGGTGCTTTTGCTGGTCTCCCTGCCTGTTAGCTGCCTGTTCTTGGTGGACTTTTTGGTTTTTGCAGCATTTCGTCTTGTTTGGTGTGGTTATGGAGGCAGGCTTGAGGAGTCCTGTTGCTGGAGGAAGGAGAGCATTTTGGCGGCTTCTTGTCCGCGCCAACTCACGGGACAGTTAACCCAGCTTGTTCAGCTGCTCACCCCTCTGGGTCAAGGGTTACAGACCGTCATCACGGAACAGCGTGAACTGCTTAAGGCGTTTACAACCAAAACCGTAGGTGTCTCCATGCCTTGCGGTTCTAGTTCCCTTCGTGGTGTTCGTGAGATTACAGAAGAAGGTGCTTCCTTTAGTTTTGCCAATACTCCGGCTGTCCTTCGTAATCAGAACGAGGATATTTCAACTGCCGAAGCAAACCATGGTGTGTTTGGGGGCCAACCGCCTTCTTCATTCAAGGACTGGGTGATTCACAAGCCCGTTTTTACTCTTCAGGAGGACAATGTGAGTAATTCCAACAATAGTTCTTTTACTGACAACATGCGCTTGCTTCAGCAAGCACTACACAAATATAAAACTTTAGAACTGGACAACCTGTATTTAAATGAATGTTTAAATAAACATATAGTCCCTAAGGGACTACGGGTATACAAATACCCACACCATGTAGAGCGTGGTAGTGACTTTCATTGTGAACTTATTAGACTCTTCGACGAATGTGGATTGGGAATTGTTAGAGCTATCATTAAGCGAAATGACTTGGAAATGCAAGTTTTGTTTAAAGATATTTTTAAATACAATGATATGATTACTGCTGATTTATTGTTTACCATTGAGTCGGAAAAACAGAAATATTATGACATGAGGAAGTACATTGACCAGCAGTGTAACATTGTATTAAATCGTAAATACAAAAAGTTAAATAGAGATCTTAAGGAGTATGCCGAAGGTAGACAATACCCGAGTCCCCCCTTGTTTACAAATGGGTATGGGCATCCCCCAGCCCCTAGGGACCACCCTAGTGTGGCTCCGGAATTATCTCCACTTCCGGAACCCTTTCCACCTGTAGTCCATTCTGAAGATCCTTATCAGGAAGATTTTTTACCGAGGAGGTCAACAGTCCTACCAACAACAGACACAGGGTCCATTGATGGGGATGCAGCAGGGAGGGAGGGGACCTCCTTCCAAGGGTTGGAGGGGGAACCAGAGAGGAGAGAGAGGGGACTGGTAGATGCGGAACAGATAGTGGTTACACCTATAGGAAACTATTTTAAATATTCCTTTAAGGATTATCATATATACAACTACAGCGATATGGAAATCTCAGATACTTGGTTTGCTTTATTTACAAAGGATTTAAATTTGTGCCTAGCAGGGTTGCAGTTTGTTAATACCATGCTGGATGTTAAATTATTTGTTCAGATTAAATTTACAACATATTTTCGGCAACACCTCCCAACCACATGGTTAATCTTAAAAAATCAAGTTCATACAACCCCCCTTTACACCCCCAGTTAAAAAATTTAGAGAACAGGATTGAACAACATATACGGAGGAAGGTTGGTAAGGTTAAATATACCTCCAATCTGAGTACAGCTGAGGCCAAACTCCTGGAAGAGTTAGGGGGTAATTCCAGGATTCGAGTGATGGAGCCTGACAAAGGGGGAGGCACAGTTATTATGGACCAGCTAATATATGAGACCAAAATGCACAACCTCTTGTTGGATTCTACCAAGTATACAATAGTTTCCTTGAATGAGGTTAACATTTCCTATAGAAATATTGATCTAGTGTTAAAGGACCTCTTGGATCAGGAAATCATTGAAATAGATCTGTATAATTTCCTGGAAAATACTCATCCCAAGGTGCCCGTTATTTTTGGGGTGCCTAAGGTTCATAAACTGGTGGAAGACCCCCCCATGCGCCCCATTGTAGCAGCACAGGGGTCTAAAACTCATAATTTATCCAAATTTTTGGACTGGAAGTTGAAGCAACTGTGGGGTAGGCAAGAGTATCTTCTCAAGGACTCGTGGGAATTCCTCTGAGGAGTTACCCCAGACCTATTTAGACCTGACATATCCTTTGTCACCATAGATGTGGTTGACTTATTTTCTGTAATACCCCATAGTGTTGGGTTAGAATGGATGGAGGAAGCATTATGGGGTTGTAAGGGTGTGACCAACAATGATGTCCACTTGGTGTTGCATCTACTAGAACTGGTACTGAAGTATAACTACATCTATTTTTCAGGAGAATACTTTCAGCAGATCTCTGGGGTGTCCATGGGGGCCAATTGCGCACCCACATATGCAGATATTATCCTGTCCGTCTGGGAACAAAAATTTGTTATACATAGTGAGTTCTCCAAGTATTGGATACATTACTCTAGGTTCCTGGACGACATTTGCATCTTTTGGGTTGGGCCACGGGACCTTATAGAAGAATTTGTGGTCTACCTACATACCACCATGGAATTTTACGTTTACCCACAATGTTTCCAATCGGTTAAACTACTTGGATATTTCCCTCAGTAAAATGAGTGATCGTTTTAGGTCCTGTATCTACAGGAAACCTTTGTTTTCTAATGGGTACCTACATTACACCAGTTCACATCCAAAATTCCAAAAAAGATCCATTTTAAAGGGACAGTATGTAAGGGTGTCCCGTATGACTTCAGAGGAATATGATTTTGGAATTGAAGGTGAGAAACTAAAATCATTCTTTCTGGAAAGGGGGTACCCTGCAGTTTTGATTAACTCTGTATATGAGGAAGTTAGAAATCTTAGAACAAGTCGCTTTGCCCCTATATTGGGGAGGTCCAAGATAGTTATTGAGGGTGACCTACCCCATAGACCCATTGACAAATTGGGCCCTGAACAGATGTTTATCACACAATATAGTGAACATGCAGGAGAGATTAGGTATATCATTGAGAAAAAATTCAGTGACTTTAAGGAATTTACGGATTTGGCTAACCTTAAAGATTTAACATGCAAAACTGTATATAGGAAAGGATTTAATGTGAAAAGGACTTTAGAACTAAGTTCCAAGGTGAGAGGTATAAATATGCACAGAAGGGGGACGTTTCGTTGTGGGTGTTGTACACAATGTAAATATATAATGGACCAGGACAGTATATATTTGGAAAGTAGAAATAGAAGACTGTGGTCAAATGGTTTTTACAACTGCAATTCCAGGGGATTGGTGTACCTGGCTGCCTGCCGTTCTTGCCAGGCATTTTATGTGGGCAAGACGGAGAGGCAGCTAAGGAGGCGTGTATATGAACACGCCTATGATATTCAGAGAAAAATAAACACCAATGCACTGTTTAGACATACCGTGGTCTGTGAAGGAGCAACCTTCAAGTTTTTTGTATTGGAATCTGTTGTACAGTGCAACAGGGGAGGTAATTGGTCTGCACTGTTGTCTCACAAAGAAACTTGTTGGCAGATTTTATTGGAATCAAACAAGCATCCTGGGTTGAATGATTCCATTTCTATTGTCCCTTATCTAAAATTAAAGGCAGAACAATTGTAAGGCAATAGAAACTTACTGTTGGACTGTATAAAACAACATGACTTTACAAATTATATACTAAGATATTTGTCCAACATTGTTAATTTATAATATTTTATACACAATTTTAGCATTACTCGTATATGCAGGTGATTATTTTATTAAAACTATATGGAATATGGTTATAGGTATATGTTTTTTTGGTGCATAACATATACAATCATGATGGTGTTGAAAATTTTAAACATTTGAAATGTAATGTGGTTTCGCATTTTTTAAGTACGTATTGCTTTAAATTTTATTATGCTATCAATCTATTAATTAAGCAGTTGTATAAAAGAATGTGTGGAGGAGTGGTTTTTTATCTGAGGAAGATGTTTTAACAACGAAAACGTTGCTACAGTGGATATACGTTAAAATAAACTTGTATTGCCAGAACGTGCCTTGTATCTTGGAGGGTTTCTGTTCTTATTGTGCATTGGTGGTTTTGCTGGTCTCCCTGCCTGTTAGCTGCTTGTTCTTGGTGGACTTTTTGGTTTTTGCAGCATTTTGTTTTGTTTGGTGCCACCACAGACCAAGACACATGCAACACATAGACCACAAAGTCAGTGTGCCAAACAGTCACAGCCCTTAAGACCAAACACAATGCCAGACACTCTTGTCATAGTTGACTCCATAGTCAGACAAACCGACGTCCCACACACCAGATTGAGCAAGGAGAAGGTCACAGTAAGCTGCCTGTCAGGCGCTAGAATCCGCCACATAACGCAAGCACTCAGGTCACTCGACAGCAGGTACAAGTATGACTCAGTCATTGTCCATGCTGGTGTGAATGACCTGAGACGCACCTCCCTGGACTACATGAAAAGAGACATAGAGGAGCTCTCTGATTATGTATCCCAGGCAGGTATGACCCTGACCTTGAGCAGTATCCTACCTTCACCAAGAATGATGCCACAATACAGAGACAAGATGATCAGCTTTAATAATTGGCTTAATCTCTGGTGTCATTCAAAGGGGATCCAATGTCTGTCTGCCTGGGATGACATGCTGGACAAGCCATGCTGCTTCACAAGGGACGGCTTGCACCTGTCACCCCTGGACTTCCGGATATTGGCAAAGGCTCTTGCCACCCCCATAGTGCCTTTTTAAGGCAAGGCTCAAATTCTAAACCTACCACCCTAGAACAAAACAAAGGAAAAAAACTAAGGGTAATGCTGCTCAATGCCAGAAGTCTCAACCGCAAGATGCACGCATTCGAAGCCCTTCTCAGTATGGAGAACATCGATGTCTGTGCTGTGACTGAAACCTGGTTCAAGGCTCCTGAGAGCACCCCGGCACTATCAGGTTTTACCTCATATCATGCGTTCTGGCCCCAAAATCCGGACAACACCAAGAAAGGAGGAGAGGTGTCCATATTCATCAAAGACACCCTCACCTCCAGGTTGGTGGCAATGCATGATGCATCAGAGACCATCCAGGTGTAATTAACCGTAGGCAAGACTGCTCTGCAATTTGTAGCATGTTACAGGCCACCCTCTCAAACTCAGGAACTTCACACAGCTTTCCTGAAAACTCTGGAGGGGATAAATGTAACCCCAAACACCATCATACTAGGTGATTTCAACTATCCAAATATAGACTGGGATCATTACTCAAGCCCCAACACTCTAGCCCAAAGGTTCCTTGAGTTCATAAACTCAAATGCCATGGAACAACTAGTCACCATGCCCACAAGAGGCGAAAACATACTAGATCTCATCATCACGAACATGGGGTCACAATGTTCAACACCGGAGGTATACCCCTCATTGATGAGGCCAGATCATAAACTAATCTCACTGGAAGTCCACATCCCGCCCCCACCCCAGATAAAAAAGACCACAGTGAATAACTTCTCTAAAGCCGACTTGACACTTCTTAGGACTGGTGTGGTCTCTTTCAAGGCCCCCGAACCAGCGTAAACCATCACTAAAGCCGCTGAATCACATGCAAATGCCTTCTACCAGCACCTCCAGGACTGCATGGATCAGGCAATCCCAAACAAAACAAAGACTCTTTGTACCAAAGGCAAGCGTCCAGTCTGGTGGACCCCAGCCATAAACAAGCTCTACAACAAAAGGAGAAAGCTACTACAAGATAGAGCAAAATCCCTAAAAGGGAAGACACCCTTGATCATTATAAGTAAAAAACTAAGATCTCTCATAAAATCATCCAAGGCAAATTTTGAAAGAAAAATCGCCAAGGACTCAAAAGACAATCACAAGGCCTTTTTTGGTTATGTTAGAAACCTGGGAGGAAACTCCCAGATATGCTCAGAACTAGTTCAAAATGATGTAAAGATCACTGAACCTACAGACATTGCCAACATACTTGCTGACAGGTTCAGTGCAAATTTCTCCCCCCCCCCCCCAAAGGAGAAATATCTATACCAGAGGATTGTAGCCTCCCAAACATCTCAAATGCTCAGGTGAGAACAGCTCTCTCCAAGGCAAAAAACACAGCATCCATGGGACCAGATGGTGTCCCCGGTTGTGTGCTCCACGAACTCATTGAGGAATTAAACCTGGAATTAGGGCAGCTGTTTAATCTTAGCCTCACCTCAGGATACGTACCCAAGGAGTGGCGTATGGCAACTGTGGTCCCACTACATAAAGGCGGTGTCTCCACCGACCCTGGAAACTACCGTCCCATCAGCTTGACAAGCCTGGTCTGCAAAGCTATGGAGAGGATCATAATGGAACTCATAAACAAAAACATAGGGGACCTGCAGACATTGGATCAAACCCAATTTGGCTTTGTCAAGGGCAGATCATGTCTCTTAAACTTGGTTGACTTTTTCGAAACAGTCACCAAGGCCATTGATGAGGGCAAGGCAGTCCACACAGCCTACCTTGACCTGGCAAAGGCATTTGACACAATACCCCACTCGGGCATCATAGAAAAACTCACCAGCTTAAATGTAAACCCATACATCACAAGATGGGTTGCAAACTGGCTAAGTGACAGAACCCACAGGGTCAGAGTTGCTGGCGCCATGTCTGATTCCAAGCCTGTCACAAGCGGTGTCCCACAGGGCTCAGTCCTGGGCCCACTCTTGTTTGGCATCTACTTTTCAGAAGTACAGGCAAGCACAGGAGGATTA
Source organism: Protopterus annectens (assembly GCF_019279795.1). Taxonomy (NCBI): domain Eukaryota; kingdom Metazoa; phylum Chordata; order Ceratodontiformes; family Protopteridae; genus Protopterus; species Protopterus annectens. The sequence continues at coordinate 227,324,237 of NC_056739.1, forward strand.
TGGCTGACAAAGTTTGCAGATGACTGCAAACTGGGCGCCATAGTTGAAAACACATCAGACACAGATATCCTTCAGAAGGGTCTCATAGAAACGGATAACTGGTGCCAAAGCCATGGCCTAAAGTTAAACGCTAAAAAATGTATAGTCATACCCTTCGGGAAAAACAAGGTTACCCCCAGCTACCATACCATATAGGTGGCAATCCACTAAGCACAGAAGAGGTTATCAGGGATCTGGGGACCCAGGTTGACAGTAACCTTTCATTTGACACCCACATTGCCAAAGTAGTTAGGAAGACCTTCTACATTGCCCACCTGATCATGAAGGGATTCACATCTAGGTCAAGGGAGGTCATCATTCCCCTGTACTCATCACTCATCAGACCGATGATTGAGTACAACGCCCCATTTGGAATGTATTTGACCCGACACCTGCAGCAATTGGAAAGGCCCCAAAAGTTCCTCACCAAAAGGATAAAGGGTCTCAAAAATATGTTCTATGCTGCCCGACTGAAGGAGCTCCAGCTCTACTCAGTCGCCATCCTGCTCAGAGGTGACCTGTGCCTGACATACAAGGCCATGTCCAACCCGGAATTAATGAACATGCTTCACCTCAAAAAATCTAAATCCATCCGATCTACAAGAGCACGAGACTTGAACCTTGACACGGTCATAAATAGGACGTGCTGGAGGGACAGATTCATCACCCAGAGACTCCCTCTGCTGTGAAAAAAATCCTGGTACATGTGAGGCAGAGCACCTCACTGGCTTTGTTCAAAAGAAATCTTGACCAATGGATGGGAGATCGCAGGTATACCCCAGGGATCACCTCAATGTCACTGCTTGACAGAGGCACAGCTAAATAATGGGCATAGTATCCTTCAAACTAAAGGGGTGGCGAAAGTCACAAAACTCTGGGCTAGGCTTATAAATGCCCTAGGGCAGATAGCCTAGTATGAACCTATGAACCTATGAACCTATGAGTAACTCAAATCCACTATTGCAGGTGGAAGTGAACGATAACATGAAGAACTCAAACAACGAAGGTTATAATGAACAGCTTATTAAAAGATTAAGAAAAGAAATTGAGAATAATATCTATAAATTTAAACACTTGGAATGTCAAAGACACCACTTAGAAGCAAGTCTACAGCATAATGTTATACCCAGAGGCTTGAGGATACTCAACATTCCGACCTACGGCAACTTATATCCGGAACTTCAGACCAAGTGGCAGCAGATAAATCTGGGGGCGAGTAGAGCTTATATGCAATTGCTCCTGGATTTTTTCCAACCACAGGAGTATACTTTACATGATGATATAGTATAGCAACAGAATGAACTGACTGAATTACTTGGGCATGACCAGGCAGAACTGTATATGCATGAACTTATTGACAGGGTTCAGAGGTATGAAAAGAACCTCATTGAAGTTAAGAAGAACAAGCTTATTCGAGATTTGCAAGATTTTAGCAGGAATAATGTGTTCATTTGGTCGAGACCAATCAATAACAGCAATGATAACAGTCAGGCTCCTACTATGGAAACCAACAGGGGGTCGAGAAGATGGCAGAGAAGATCGATTACTACCACAGCTCCGGAAGTGAGGAGAGAGGAATGCGTTGAACAGCAACGCATCGAGTATCTAAGTCCTAGGTCTGAAGAGGCGGGACGGATTTTAATTAACAATGCTGAGTCAGTGAAAGATCTTCGTTCTCCAGAAGCACCAGAGGCATTGGCGTCTGTATATACCACACCAGTTGAATCAGCAATGGAATTACCTCCACGAGCGGTGAATGAAGATCTGCAACACTCGAGTATGGATGTTAGAAGGAAGATTCCCATGGAGAAGGTGCCTATGGTAAATTTTCCATCGGTTCCTCTTCCTATCAGGATGGGAAGGAAGAGGTCATTGGAAGTAGACGAACAGAGGCAGCAAAGGAGGAAAGAGCAGCCTCAGGCCCAACAGGTATGTACTTTGACAAGAATGTGGAACCAAACAACTTAGTTTGGAACATTTCTTTGTATAATTTGTCTACTAATGAGATTAATGTTTTGAACAAAGGTATCAACTTTATTCCAACAGTGAAAGTCGATATTAGTGAAAATTTGATAGCTGTGAGACAATTTGCAAGGAATTTAACACTGAAATTGTTGTTTGGTACTGAAACCGGGACTGTGTCAGGAAGTTTTAAACGGAAGAGTAACTTTATGCCACATTTTCCATCAAATGTTGAATTGTTTGTTAAAGCAGTAGAGCAATCATTGTATAATGACTGTGGGACTGATTGCAACACTCATTTGGACAATTTTACACATGATGAAAGAAGTGCCCTTAGCGAACTCAAGCGTAATACTGATATTGTAATACATCCGGCAGAAAAGGGGTGACCCCTTGTCGTTATGGACACCACTTATTATCTGGACACTATGTTTAATATGTTATCAAGTAAAGCTTATGCAAAGATAGATCCTGAATGTGTAAATTCTATTAAACATAATCTAGATAGAATGTTTAATGAGTGTAGAACAATAGGACTGATAAGCGTTGAGATGCAGGAATATTTAAGGGTTGAATATCCAAAGATACCCAGACTATATGGACTTCCGAAAATCCACAAAAATCCTTACCAACCTGTATTCAGACCCATAGTTTCTGGAGCAGGCTGGTTAACTGAACCAATGTCCATCTATTTAGATTCAGAGTTAGGTAAAGTGCTCAAGTCATATGATTATATACTGCATGATACGGAACATTTTTTGACGGACTTGTATGACTATCTTCAAGGGAAGGAACACATGGAAGGGTTGTTTTTGGCGACTATGGATGTGGAATCACTTTTCACATGCATACCGAATGACTATGGTATTATGATGGTTAAGGCCTTAATGGAGAAGAGTGCAATTATGGACTCGAGTAAAATAGACTTTCTTTGTCTTTTACTTGAATCTGTTTTAGAAAATAATATATTCTATTTCCATGATACATGCTATGTACAAAAGAATGGGGTCGCAATGGGCACAAGTTGCGCAAACACGTATGCGAACCTCGTCATGGTGGCTTGGGAACAGGAACACTTAGTTGGGCATTCTCAGTTATCATTCTACAGGCGTTTCATAGATGACCTGTTTTTTATTTGGAATGGTGACAGAGATTCATTGAACAAGCTACATGACAGTGTTAACAAGAGCAATCCTTTTCTTAGGTTTTCCCTAGAATTTTCACTAGACACCATCAGCTTTTTGGATGTCACTATCAGCAGAACTTCTTCTACATATGAAACTAGAGTACATAGGAAGGATTGTTACAGAGCCTCTTTTTTACATGGCATGAGTATGCATAATTCCAACGTCTTTGGCAATATTGTCAAAGGGCAAGCCATGCGTATATCACGCTTATGTAGTGATGAGAAAATACTGACAACTGAGTTTAACAGATTAAAATCAGATTTTTTGAACAGGGGGTATGATGAGTCCCTAGTGAATAATAAAATATATGAAACTATGCAATTGCGTAATACTAGGGCCAAACCTCATTTTTCTGGCAATAGAACACAATTTATCCATAGCTCCCATCACAGTAACAACGTAGCATTGGTACTACCATATGGAAGCAATACCAATAGGATTAAGCAAGTAATTGAGACCAATTGGAATATTTTAACAGTGGATGTAAATACTAGAAGGATAGTGGGTAATACCCCTTCCTTCACATATAGAAACTTGAGGAGTTTGAAACAGCATTTATGTTATAAGAACATGATTCCATGATCAGAGTCTATGATTAACCCTGTTTTCCTAGGGACCAAGAGATGTGGCAATTGTCCACAGTGTGTTTATGTAGACGAATCACGCTACTTTAGGAATCCTAATACAACGGTTCTATGGGAGATTAGAAATAGTAGGAATTGTCGTACCCGTAATGTGGTTTATGTGGCATACTGTGCAGTATGCTTTAGGTTCTATATTGGTAAAACCAATAGAACCTTAAGAGAAAGAATTAGGGACCACATGTATTGCTTGGATAGAGGACAAGAGTACAGTGCATTAGCCAAGCATATAATTCATGAAGGTTCCAACCACAAATTCTACTTTCAAGTATTGCATATTCAATACCCTGATGTCAGGTTAGGTGACATCTATAACCTAACAGAACAGGCTGAATTGAAATGGATTTTGAGGCTTGGCTCCCATATGGGCTATGGCCTAAATGAGAGCATTACCATCAAACCGATCTTGAAAGGTAGAAGGTTACGATAGTTTAATATCCTATGGAAGGATTGGATCCAGAATAAGTTATTGAGCCTTGTCTAATATAGCCTTTTGCATGGTTAAGTTTTAAATAGTGGCCTTTCTTTTTCCTAACCAAGCCGCTTCAGCTGCATGGTGTGCAGGCTTATTACCTTAGTATGTAACTCAATTTAAATGTAATTACATATTGACAAGGATACTTGACACTATTTGGTTGTTTTAGTCTTTATAGTGATTATATGTACTAATTTTTCATATTTGTATAATTTATTTATATTTAAGAATTTGATATCAGTAATGATATATTAATTATTATTAATGTTATTAATCGTCATTTATTACTATATTTATTATGAAATAACAATAAGTAAAGGGATATTTTTGAGTTACTATGATATTAAGCTTATTTTTAACTTTTATTTTATTTTTTAGCTTAATTATGTATTGCTTGTTTAACATTGAATGCGTAATAACCTTGGGTAATTGTTAATTAGCATTTAGTCATACTATTTAAATGATGATTTGGAGCTTGGTTTTATAACGTCTGATGAAGCGGAGGTGGACTCCGTGAAAGCGCTTACGTCTCCAGTTCAGAATAAAGTCTTTTAAATCTTTTCCAGTTGTATATTTGTCTACAATCTACAGTCTACAGGCTACAGTCATTGTTTGAAGTTGATTTCGACAATATATTTGGACTTGCTACCTTCCGCGGGTGTTCATTCGTGATAAGAGGGTTTATTCTTTTTTGTGTGTTACTACATATATATATATATATATATATATATATATATATATATATATATATATATATATATATATTTATGTTTTATATATATATATATATATATTTTTTTTTTTTGTGTGTGTATGTGTATATATCTATATATTTTGTATATATATATATATATATATATATATATATATATATATATATATATATATATATATATATGTATGTATGTATATATGTGTATATATATATATACATCTGTGTGTCCATTGACCAATACATTTCCCGGACATACGCACTTACACATGCGTATTGGGTTTTATCTCTGCTTCAACAGCATAGTATTGCCTTAGTCATTATGACACCAATACTTTACTCCGGTTAACTTGTAATCGGTATTTAGCACATTATACAGCAAACAGTTGTCGCAATTTGTTCATGTACAGAGTACCGATGGAAATGGTGATGTGATACAGGTCATTTGACCTGTTCTTCATCTGCACAGCCTATTATTCCTGCTACTGTATTTGTTTCTGTGCGCATTCATATTATTTATGTCAATAAATGGTGCATGTGTTACAGAGAATGCACTTCAACATGTTGATGTCTGCATGTGTGTATGCATATATACCTATTACGTACTAGCTGACCTACACTGGCCACTCCATTGGAACTGGCGCAACCAAACCTGACACTCCTGTATCCATAATCGCATAGCCATAGTTTCTCCACCCCACCCATGTTAAGTTTCCACTCGTAACAGCCATTATCCACCTGATATCACAGCCATGACACACCTTTACACATTGCCCTCTCAAGAGCATTTGGGGTCCTACACACATTTTGTACTGCCTCGTGTATTCACAGGGTCTCCCACCTTTTATATTTGCACATACGTGCCTTTCGTGGTGTTACAGATTACGGCCATTTGCGGGTTACAAGTGTAGGTGGTCACAACATGAACTACATTACGTCTGTGTGTAATGTTGACGTAGCAGTTCAACGATATTATAGCCACTGGTTTAACCCTGCCTCTGGTGTGAATAGTGTTGCTCTACTCACTCTTCTACAGCTTTATCTGACATATGCTGCAAGCACTATATAATACCTTAGTTGCTCTAGATTCCCTTCACAACCCTTGTGTAGGCTTTATTCTTTCGGCGTCCATTCTTACAGTATGTATATATATATATATATATATATATCTATATGTAGGTTTACCCCGGGTATCACTTCTGTGTTACTGTTAGACAGAGGCACAGTATACTAACCTCGAAAAAGGGCATAGCAAAATTATTTTAAAATGGGTGGCAAAAGCCAAACACACTCTGGCTAGGCTTATAAATGCCCTAGGGCAGATAGCCTAGTATGAACCTATGAACCTATGTATATATATATATATATATATATATATATATATATATATATATATATATATATCAATATATATATATATCTACATATATATATATATATATGTGTGTGTGTGTGTGTGTGTGTGCGTGTGTGTGTGTATATATATATCTATATAAATATATATATATATATATATATATATATATATATATATATATAAGTTACATCTGTACATAACAACATACATTTGCTATGCTGGGAGCTGCTTACACCCGTGCAGGCACACTCGCATTTGCTTACTGTGAGTTCCATATGTTTACTGCCACTTCTTTGTGCTTACATGTGCTTAATTCATTATGACAGTACCACTTTACTTGAAGGAATCCGGTTAATGGCCCCATGCAAAACACACGTTCACCTTTACTTGTTTAAATGTTGCAACTAAAGAAAAATGTATGGCGTAAAAACATACGTTCACCTTTACTTGTTTAAATGTTGGCTTTACAGCACAGAGGCATTCATTACACAAGAAAATTATATGTGCTATAGTCGTACTTGAATCGGGAATGCCTTTACGTTAGGCGGATGCTCTAACCACTACACTATTGGTGTTCTGCTTTATTTATATGTATACCCATGGTTCATAGCTACCCTAACATACGCCTCACTGCTTCACTTACACAGCAGGCATTCACTCTCCTGCTGGGAAAACCACAGTACTACACATGCGACATTCCCTATTCCCTACTGCTCTGGACCAATGCTGCATGTTTACTCACTCCAAGGATATTCAGAACTCCAAAGTTTAAAGTCCTGGCACATATGTCTGTTTGATTGTCAGGCTGTTCATATGGTGATGCGGGTTTAGGCTTGTCCAACTGGAGACAGGAACTGCCCTGTACCCATTCAAATGTCAGACGTAGCACATGGACAGAGTTGGTCCCAATTTTAACATTCCACCTGTGTTTACAGACGAAGGGGTTTGGACACCTCTGACCAAATTCCTTCACATTCGTTACAAATGCTTTATTGTGACCATGTTCATTCATTCATTTATATATATATATATATATATATATATATATATATGTATATATATATATATATATATATATATATATATATATATATATATATATATATATATCTGTCTGTACATACACCTACATACCTATTTACATTTCCCATACAGCTGAATGTACACCGTGTGTCCCCACTGCCTTTACCTCCCTATATCCGAAGGATATTATTCTGGCCATCACTTATGACTTCACTACAGGTATTCAATAGTACTGTCAACAAATGTGATAGTTGGTTGGTGTACATATGTGTACGGACATCTCAAACACTCAGGGACTAATTTCAACAGTGACATAGACAAGGCAAGGACAAATCCGGGACAACCATGGACACTTCTACAATATTAGTACTATTAACTTGAAAAGTGTTGACAGATTCAGAGCATATGTATTAATACTTATTTTCTGAAGTTAAAAGCGTCTATTACTCTTAATTATTGTCATTATTCATTCAAGTGTCATTCAACACCTTTCCTCCAAAGGTCACTGGTTTTATGAGTGATTAAGAGGCTGTTCAGTTATTTTTCAAATGCTCTGACCATTGGTAGGGTTGCCACATTTTCATATGTCCAGGATGGGATATATTCTGGACACACCAGATTGTTTAGGCCAATACATAGCCATGGTCAGTACAGGGTTTAGAACATTAATGATTTTCCTAGATGAGAGCTTATTCCTGTAGCACTTTAGTTGCTTATTCTGTTTCTTGTACGATTTACGTATTTTACATCCAGAAATAACTATTTTAGGCAACTGTTACATGAAATATGGTACATAGTTATTTCCTACAATCACAGGACATTTGCCATTGTATCATTCTTGGTCAGGGCACACCTACCCAAACAGGGACTGTCCCTCACAATGTGGGACAGGAGGTACCCTGCTTACATCAGCGCCTTAATCACCCTATATCCAAGTGCCACTATGCGAATGTGTACAGTATATTTTCTCGATAATGCATGTGGGGAGACGTGCATCATGGGCAGGTGTTTGATCCCGGGTAGTAGGTTCTGCATGACCGGCAGGAGGGTGAGCAGTCTCGTGAACCACTACTGCACATACAACTTGTGTCCAGACGTCTACAGGACTGGACATTGTGTTGTGATACCAAGTCTGATGTTTAACAGGATACTTATCCCATGAGCGATATCCAAAAATTGGGCAAGCAAATGACCTTCGATTATGTTGGACTTTCGAAAATGTGATAGGGTTTTACATGCAAGGGATACATAGTTTGCAATCCTGACACTGCCTAGGGTGACACTGCCTACTAGATATGAGTAGTGGTCACCATGTGCAGATATGGCTGCGCCAAGCCAGTAGCCCGAGTATGGCTGGATTTGGTGGACGTTCAGAAACGGGGGCAGGTTGTGTAATGTAGAGGGGATAATGGGTATTCAATTATGCATCCAGGTGTGTTGCAGTTGGATGGCTCAGTTCCATCCAGACCATTATGCGGGTATGTGCCGGTGATGTTTCTGTACATGTGTATCGCACATTTTAATATTCATATGTTTGTGTGATTGTGTTCTACGGTATGGCCTGTCAGGTTGCATTGCAGATGTGTATGCTTGTTCTTTGTGTTTCTTTCTGATTCACCCACTGCTCCCTCATACACCTCCAGTTCACCTATTGTGCATCCAATACAGTCTCGCCTTTGCAGATTATTACATTACCCACCCCCCCACACCCATATTCCACACACTCCATCCATCCCTTCTTTGGTTGATGGCCCATGGCACGGTCAAAGGAACACATTGCATACACTACATATCTCTGGTACCTGTATGGCTGTGAGGACTACCCTAGCATTTTTCACCTTCCACATGCTGTACATCACGCACATAGGTGCACGCAAATACTTATGTTTCATGACATGGTGGATACACATGGGTGATACCCATTCATCTTTGACACATCCTGACAAGAATGGCTTGGACTGCAAATGGGCAGATTTTGGCCGAATGCTCTGACCATTGGTAGGGTTGCCACCTTTTCATATGGTCAGGATGGGATATATTCCGGACACAAATCAGATTCTACAGGACAACACATACCCACGGTCAGTACAACGGATAGTACGTTTGTTTTATGCCTACATGTTAGCTTATTGTTGTAGCAGTTTATCTGCTCCTTCTGTTTTGTTTACTTGCTTATTCTATTTCTTGTAACATGTGGTATGTTACATATGGAAATAACTATTGTATATGACTATTACATGCGATGTGGGACATAATTATGTAATACGGTCACAGGATATTTTACATTTATAATGGTTTTGGTATGGACACAACTGCCCAGATGTGTACTGTCCCTCACAATGTGGGACAGGTGGTAACCCTGACCATTGGGCTAGACTTAGCTATTGACGGCATGCCAACATGATGCATTTCACTTCCACTTGGTATAGCTATCAACACTGCATTAGAATACGGGCACACGGTTTTAAATGTCATTTGTTCGAGGGATGGAGACTCGATATTCACTAACGTGTATTTCTGTTTGCTTCTTAATTTTGTGTTCGCAAGAACTGTCTTGCATGCTTTGCATATGGTTCAGTATCCACGGACACTGACAGGTGTGATTACTATTGCAGGCAGACTGCAATATTTAGCATTTCAGGTTGCACGTCAACAGCCGACATTTCCACGTCTCGTGTGGTGCTTCGACAAGCCCCATGCACTCACACTCGTTTCCTATGCACGTGGATGTGGCGGCAGTGCGCCTTCATTAATATGCATATAGCACCATCTGCATGCCGCACATTCGGCACAAGCCTAATGCCGGCCTTGCGCCGAGCTTTATGAATCCCGGGGATAGTTATTACTAAGGCCAAATGGTGTGTGTGTGTGTGTGTGTGTGTGTGTGTGTGTGTGTGTGTGTGTGTGTGTGTGTGTGTGTGGAGCCTGGTTCTTAATTCTAGTGATTAGCAATATTAACACAAGTGAGTAATGGGAAGTTCTATCAATGGATAATGATACATCCTACTCGTAAATTCAAAGCAGAAATCCATTATTTTTCTCTTCAATGTAGGTATTATTTCCCATTTAATAGCTTCTGAATTAATAGTTACTTCACCTATGTTTCAATATGTTTTCATTCTTCTAAAATTTACAAAAAAAACAGACAAACCCTTAAACAGACCTATTGTCTCTCAGCATGGATGCTTGATGGAATGCCTCTCTTTTTTTGTAGATATATTTCTGTTTCCATTATTTGGCTTAGTGACCGCTAGGGTAATGGACTCCATGGAATTTCTGTGTATGACAGAACGGGTCCAGATATATTCTAATTGTTTTTTATATATCTTGGATGTTAAGTCTATTTAGAGAACTGGTGACCTGTGCATCACCACCCTGACTGTAGAACAAACATTCCGTAGGGTGTTAATCTGTTAATCTGCAGGCAATGCCCAATGAAAAACAAGCATGCCTCTTGCTGCTGTGCAGCTTGAACATTAAAAAAAAAAAAAAAGTTAAAGCATAAAATCAAAAGTTAGATATTTAAAAAAGAGAAAGGTGTGTACGTGTATATTTGTGTCTTTATATATTTTTGCATATGTGTGAAAGACACCAGACATTCATTGCTGACTGCAACAGGCAGTCTGTTAGTAAGTTAAGCAACTGTTAGATAGACACTAAATGCCTGGCATTAATAATTGACTTTAGTCCTCCTCTATCAGGGACAGTAAAGGGGGGAGTGATGCAAAGCCTTGCATTCTATGACTTTTTATTTGCATACACTAAGACATAGCTCTGATCTCTAAATAGTTATAAAGTATTCATGGTTTCATTTCTGAGATTTATGAAGCCTTATTAAGCATTTTCTGGGTGTGATTATGAATGACATATTGTTATGGCTGTATTCAAGAGGAAAACTCTCCTGAGCAGGGAGTTTAGGCTGTGATACTCATTACAGCTTTAGTAGCTAATAAGGTGTACACTATTAACTTCAGTCAACATTCAGGATGACTTACAGCACACTAATAATAATAATAATAATAATAATAATAATAATAATAATAACAATAATAATAATAATCTCACTGGTTTAAAGTTTCTGAGTAATGAATGTTTATTTTTATAGACTGAGTCTGACAAAGGAATGTAAAAATGATTTAGATGTGTATTTTGTGTCACATTTAGTATAGTCTCTGATATCTTCACAGCAGGATACGGAATATCTATATGTGGATGTGTGTGTGTGTGTGTGTGTGTGTGTGTGTGTGTGTGTGTGTGTGTGTGTGTGTGTCTACACTCTAAATAATTGCATTAATTTATTTTGAATATAACATACGTCTACCAACAATTACATACAGAAAAGCAAGTTTGAAGCATTAACTGAAAGAAATATGTTGTATCAAAAACATTAAAAATAATTATCTACTAAGATAAAAAGAAAAACAAAATACAAAACAATTAAAAAGATAGACTTTCCCTAATCACAATAATGCCCTCCAGGGCATGTGTAATTGGGTAAATAATGCCCTTAGAAAGGTGTACAAGCATCATACCTCAGAACATCTAAGGCATGTGTTATTTAAGCAATTACTGATGACGTGGTGTGGTATATTGAAGAGTTACCCACGGTTGGTGTGGTCTAATCACGAGAGCAAAATCCGAGTGATTAAATAAAACCAACTGTGGGTAAATTTCAATATACCACAACCATGGAGTCGGTTATTGCTATTATACAACATCATTTAAGAAAAAAATACTTACTTTTCTTAAATAATGGGCCGGATTCATGAAGGCTTGCACGGAGTCTAAGAGTAGAGTAAGACTTCATGCAGCCAACATGTCTGCCGAGTGATCCAGGAACAGCCGGCAGGGGCGTGCAAGTGAGCTCCTAAAATGACTCTTACACGGACAGGGTTAGGTTATGCAAATTACCTCATTTGTTGCTGAAAGCTATGCAAATGAGGTAAATTTGCGATCCAGGAAACCCTAACCTGTCCGAGTAAGAGTAGTGTTATTTGCAGAAATGTACTCCGTTGTCAACTGAGTACCATTCTGCAAATAGAAAAACGGAGCCATGACAGCTCAAAATAAAGGATGCATCCAGGTGAGGAAGCATGCCAATGGCCAGATATATGGCCATTGGCAATTCTTCCCGTTGCAAAATAAAAAAAAAATGTTTTTTTACCTCGATCACCGAAGTTTAAGCGTAGCGCAGTGTCGTGCAAAAGTGCTGCGCTCTAAAAACCATGAAAAAAAATAAAAGCCACAAATAGGGATATTAGTCTAAATATTCAACTGCCATGCAAGTGAATGGCAGGGTGAAGACAACATGGCTACTGAGTAGAGGTTGCTAAGGGGGGAAGCTCAGTCTAAGAGATGTAGCCAAGCATTAGTAGGCAATACTATGCAAATGAGGGTAAGGATAGTGAATCACAATTTCACATGGCATATGAGCAAAGTCCTTGGAGTGTCAGAGTAGGATAAGGGGAGTATCAGAGTAATAGATAAGTGACAGCATGAGGGGGGTATGTATAAAAGAATGTAAGCTCATTGGAGCAGAGAGGCATGTGTTTGCTGTCAGTTACCCATCACTGGAAGAGGCGTGTCAACAGGTATCCTAGCTAAAGTCAAGAAATTAAAGGTGTATGCCGTGGATAACACTAAAGTTTCTTGTAGAAGTGCCTGCAATGTGTTTGCGCAGGGGTGAACATCTGTAAAACCGAGTAAGACTGTATGCGTGCATGTGCTCCTGTGTGCGTGCGTTTAAGCAGGAGTAAGCATGTGTAAGGTTGTTGAAACCTGTGTAAGTGCGTATGCACCTGTGTGCGCACGTTCAAGCAGGAGTCAGCAAGTGTTAGGCCGTGTAAGCATGTGTGTGTGCGTGTGAGCTGGTGTGTGTGTGTTTGCGCTTGTCTGCATGGTGCTGCCCCCTGTGGAAACAGAAAAGGAAAAGGAAGAACAACAAATAGTAGGGAGTTAACCAAGGAGAACTAGCAGAGCTAGCAGGTGAAAACAATCAGAATCAGCCAATTACACTAGCAGTACACTAGCCCAGCCCATCCCAGCACTTAAAACTCTGCAAACAACTTTCCACTATGTTTTTCTCAGAGACACTGCAACACTGCAATAAACTAAGAGAAGTGAAAACTTAAAAAGCTTTACTGAGACAAAGAAATGTTAGGGGTTGCCATTGCTGTTATAAGGCGACATATGCAACATGCTGAGGGTGGTGACAATGCGAATGCTGCTGAGCAACCCACAGTGAGGAGATGGAGAAGAGTGAACAGGCCCAGGATAACCTACCAGGGGCTACATGAGCTGGAGATAGTGAAGCACTATAGAGTGGACAGAGACCTCATGCATCAAATTGTCGAGCTGTGCAGGTCACACCTCATAAACAGAACCAACAGAAGGGAACGCATCCCAGTGGAAACCAAGGTATGTGTTGGCCTAAGAATACTAGCAACAGGTACCTTCCAGAGACCAACTGGTGATATGATGGGGATTTCACAGGCATCAGTATCCAGGACACTGCCCCAGTTCTTGAATGCCATGTCAGCACATGTCGATGATCATGTATATTTCCCCAATTCCCGTGAGGTATTGGCCAGCAATATGCATCTTTTCCAGCAAATAGTGGAATACCCTGAGGTAGTGGGTGCAATAGACTGCATGCACATACACATCAAAACACCAGCTGGTGAGTGGGGTAGGGTCTACTTTAACCTCAAGGGTTTTCCCTCCATCAACTGCCAGGTTGTGTGTGATGCCCAGGGCATAATAATGAATGTGTGTGCTGGCTGCCCTGGAAGCTACCATGATTCCCATATCTGGCATCTGACACAGCTGTATCAGACATTTGCCAAAGTGGACATCCCTCATGGTCACCTAGTGGGGGATGCTGGATATGCACTGGAGCCATAGCTGATGACACCCATCAGAAATGCACACACACCTGAACAGGAACACCATAATGAGGCACACGCACAAACACGAAATGTAATCGAGCATGTGTTTGGGCTGCTCAAGTCATGGTTCCCGTGCCTGGACACATCTGGTGGAGCCTTACAGTACTCACCAACTACATGTACCCAAATAGTCATGGTATATGCTATGCTACGTAATATAATCCTGCGAAAACAGCTGCAGCAGGAGCAGCATAGGGCCAGGCCAAACAGCTCCCCACCATTGCCAAGGCCATCAGAGGCAGAGCGTGACTCAGAGGAGGAACAACCTGAGCCTGCTCCAGTCGGCAGAAGGAGGCATGCCCAGTATGCTTTGGCCTTGGCAAAGAGGCAATGCATAGCATATACACTGGCTCAGTAGGAACCCTAGAAATGATACCTCTCTCTGACTCACACATATAGTAAAAGGGATGCCTAACTTGACACTACCTATTTTCAAACATGTATAGGGAGTGTACTATGTGCATCCGACATAGGCAGCCCTGCAGCACCACCTGAGGCATGATTGCCATGTTTTAAGCAATATAAAGCAGTGCTAAACAGCTTTTACCACTATTTAGTATATGTAAACAAAATTGCACACACTAAGTAGCACAACTTTGGGCAATGTTGAGCAATATTGGGCAACGTTCAGCAATGTTGGTTAATGTTGAGCAATGTTGGGCATGATTGGTCAAAGTTGGGCATAGTTCAGCAAAAGCAGGTAAACATGGTCATATTTGCTTTACTGTTCCTTAAGCAGTCTGGTCTGCCCAGTATGAAAATATAAAGCAGTGACAGTCCTCAAACCCAGGATACTGTGCACTATAGTCACAGTACTGAACCACTAAACCATGACAGTATTTCACTGGTCAGTCTGTATGAAGAAATGTTGATAAGTTTATGGAAAGTGTCTCATGGAAACCCTGCAGGCACAGCATAATCCCTGTAGAGTTATGACACAAAGGTGATCCCTGCAGAAAAAATACAACTTGATTTACAACACACATATAGTATGAATGTTAATATTGGGCGGGTTCACACACGTCAACAAATGTAGTGGACTTCACACAGCACCATACTGAAAGGTCACACTGGGCATGCTCACACACTTGAATAAATGAGGCAAATGTCAGGCGGCAACATATTGAAAGGTCAAACTGGGCATGCTCACACACTTAGGCCATGTCTGAGTACAGCAGTGGGCCACACATATCTGGCAATTGCATGTGTTAACTCAGGAACCTCTCACAATTCACCAATCCTGACTTGTGCACACAGTGATATGACAATAGACACATATATAATATATTGGAACCCTGTCATAATCAAATATGTACTACAGATACTTAGGTTGTTCATAGAAAGTGGAAAAGCAAAGAAGACAAAAAACCCGAAATCAGTATCATCAATAAACAATGTGCACTCCAAACACTATCCAATCCAGGTTATGGAAAGATTATCTGTGAAGAAGTCCATACAGAACCACGATACCTCCTTTAGCTATGTCATAAATAGCAATGTACACTCATATATGTCCTGAGTCAGGGCCAACTGTAAATGACTGACAATGCCAAAATCCCGTCAGACAGGCCCATACATACATACCCACCTCCCACTGACAAAAGGCCCTATCATTATACCAGGAGATATCACATGTAGAATGGGTAAACAGCTCCTTCCAAAGCTGAAAACATGGCATCAATTGGATTACATTGTTTCCCTATATGTGTCATAAGTGAACTACAGAACAAACAGACCCTGCACCTGAACAGTCTGTTGAGCTTCACCCTCTGTACAGGATATGAAACTGTTGAATAGGTTACAGCAACATATGGTACACTACACAAGTGTTGGTGCACAACAGACCATGGGAACTATAGTCTTATAAGCCTATGAAGTCTGATCTGCAAGGCCATGGAGTCCATCATGATTGAAGTCATAAACAGAGCTATTGGAAGCCTATAAACACACAACCCTACCAACTTTGGTTTGGTCATGGGCAGGTCATGGTTCCCAAACCTGCTAGACTGTTTGCAAGGCAGCCACCCAGGACATACATCAATGAAATGAGCTACACATGTCCCACATACATTTTGAATAGCCTTTTTCCAACATCTCAGACACATGTTGTATCCACAAAATCAACAACCTGTGCATAAATATGTATTGTCATCTGATGGATTGGCAACTGGGCCACAGATAGATCACACAAGGTAAGAATTGTGGAGTTCTGTTCAAGCTAGTAACACCTGCTGTCCCCCATGGCTCAGTCCTGGGATTGCATAAAACAAAGTGCACACACATTACCATGTCTACTCTGATTATGTCAGCATCCTACAGATATAGCAGGAGAAATGAAAACACCTAGTAAAGCATATATTTTGCCGTGTTGATGCGTATTTCTCTAGTATCATAACATAGTTAGGTAGGGTTTGAATCCTGCAATTGCTGAGTGTGTGTGTGTGTGTGTGGGGGGGGGTATGTTTCTGTGTAATTTCCTTTGAGCGGAGTGCCCTTTTTGGAGACTAGGAAACCACCTTAAAAGTGGTATATTCCTCTTTGGCAAGTCTGATGATGTCAGCATCCTACAAATATAGCAGTGGAAATGAAAACACCCAGTAAAGCATATAGTGCATCGTGTTAATGCGTATCTCTTTAGTATCATATCATAGTTAGGTAGGTGTTTGAATCCTGCAATTGCTGAGTTTGTGTGTGTGTGACACTGTTGGTCAATGTGTTGTGATTTTAGCTTTTACTACTGTATGACATATCAGTATAACAACAGTATGTGCATTGCACACTTCAGGTATCTGTGTGGCAAATACATATATGTACATGTGACCTCAATTAGTTCATAGGTGTGAAGCCTGCTTTCTACATGAATACATATGTTACCTTTGACAGACTGTGCTGCTGCTTCTCAGACCTTCGGTCACATATGTATGCTTGTGACAAGGCGAGCCACTGTAGTGATCTGTGGCCTAGGTCATCTGTGTAACACACACCCATGACAGTTTCTATAGAATAGTGTGAGTGAGGATTCATGCCTGGGGTATATTTCAGACATGTTCAAACACAACAAAGTCTGTCAATAATGGGCATTCATTATAGGTGTACAACAACTTTGTGGATATTCATACAGACCCCTTATTGCTTATGTGATACACCAAGGGACTTCAGAATATCTATGGAAATGTGAATACCAAAGGACAGATGACATAACACTTGGCTGTATGTACACATCAGTACCCATTCTACATGTTGGGGGCTATTACCTATGTGGTACTGTCGGGATACTATGTTTAGTAAATGTGGATGACTATGCTGTTGTTGGCTTTTAGCTTTACAGCATGGGTTGGACAACAGGTATCTGTCTGTATGATACCCTTGTGGAGGATAAGTGTCTCATCCGGAGAATGCATTGTAGGCCACTGTATGCATTTCCAGATGTGGACGGACATATCCCTAGTGTGTTTGCTTGTACCTAAGAGGGCTATATGCCAAGCAGGAGTGGTCCCAGAAATGGGTGCCGGTCAATACCACTGGTTACTGTTATAGTATAGTACAGGGAGAATCCAAATGCTACGGAGTTTCCCACATCTGTGTGTCAGTTGTCAAGACATCATCTAACGACTGGTTATAGTCAGGCTGTTGAGGTTGTGTATACTACCAGAATGCAAACCAATGACAGATAGTAACAGTATCACCCACAGCATAGTGTCAAACCATGTCATACACACGTGTACCCAAGTTAAAACATATGTGTATTAAAATGCATACTGGCCACCAATAGAAACTATGAAATGTTGACACTGTGTAATACAGGGCATGTCACCCTTCCCATGTGTCCACTATGCAAGTACATGCAGACAGTGCACCTCCACCATGTTCACAAATGTACACCATCAAATCTGTACTGCACACATCACACATGTACTGTCCACTCACCAGCACATGCTGACAAAACTACACACATCAGCCAAGTGGCACATGGGCGGACAATACATTTTTGGAAGTAACACTGCTGCAAACAATACTACATTGATAACCATAGCTTTAATGCATCATGCCTGCTCAGATATACCTACAAGGATATCATTACACTGTACTGTTTACAACATGCTAACATTGCTACACTGCTATAAAGTCACCCTGTGCATCAGCACCATGTTAGCCTGTTCCTGCATTAATGTTACAAATGACAGTAGGTGGCACAGTTTCATCATATGCACAGGGTGTGTTGTTGGTTTGCCAGAGCCCGACATTGACCCATCCAATCGACATGTGTGTGTATGTGTGTGTGTGTGTGTGTGTGTGTGTGTGTGTGTGTGTGTGTGTGTGTGTGTGTGTGTGTGTGTGTGTGTGTGTGTGTGCATGAGGGACAACAGTACAGCATGGGTCAATGCTGATGTAATGTGTGTGTGTATGTGTTAGCCCTAGGTGTTTGGTTTATGTGTGTGTGTGTCTGCATGCACACAGTTCCACCATGTGGCTGCCATATATGGGAGGTTGTGGGACAGCCACAGACTGTACCTGCCAGGCTGTACAGATCACCATCTCTGGCCACGGACACAGTACCTGTGCCTGGCAGGGATGCAACGGACAGTATCGGGTACTAAGCCTGACTGGGTACTATCATCAGAGGCAGAGGGATGTTGACTGGACCCATGTCCCTGCTGGGACTGGCCAGAGCCACGTGCACGTGGTCTTCTATGATGGTCTATTGATAGCCCAGACCCAACATTGCTGGGGCTGGTACTGCCACTACGGGAGCGGCTGTGACTTGTGTGTCATCCATGACGACTGCCAGCTGATGATGTTGCTGGCATACGTCCACATTGACGTCTCACCCATCCTGCACTGTCCTGGCACATGGACATGACATTGCGGAGGACATCTAATGTCTCCCCCCCCAACGTCTATCAATGACCTTGGTGTAATTACAGGTGGCACCGGCAAAGTCACGGATACTGTCATTGATAGCGGTGTTATGGGCCCTCTGCGCCCTTAGTCCCTGTCTGGTGTACCGTTCCATACATGCCTGTGCCTGTATTACAGCCCGGAACATACCTGAGGTTGTAAGACCTGTGGGGGCACGTCTGCCAGGGGCATTATGACCAGCAGTGCTCCCACGAGAACCCTGGACATCCACCTATGTGGTACCATTCCAGGAATCTGGGTATGGCTGCTGTGAGGAGATGCATGTGCCATAGATACCACACTATCCTGGTCAATGCCTACTGTATGCTGTCCCTCAGCTAAGGCCATTGGGGATGAGGGATGTATTGGCAGTATGAATGTGCGCATAGATGGGGTGGAAAGCTGTGTACTGTTGATTGGCAGATCAACGACAGACCCTGTCAAACCTGCCTGTGCCACAACACATGTATCATCATTTCCACTATTTGAGGCAGTGTCTTCAGGTTCCCTGCTGCATTCAACCAACACAACCTCAGCACCTGTGAGAGGAAGACAAGAAACACACCTTACAGTCTGTGCATGATGTTAGCAGACATGCACACATGCACACATGCACACATGAACACATGAACATATGAACACATGAACACATGTACACATGCGCACATGCACACATGAACACATGAACACATGCACACATGCACACATGCACACATGCACACATGAACACATGTACACATGCACACATGCACACATGCACACATGTACACATGAACACATGCACACATGCACACATGCACACATGCACACATGCACACATGAACACATGCACACATGAACACATGCACACATGCACACATGCACACATGAACACATGCACACATGCACACATGAACACATGAACACATGCACACATGAACACATGAACACATGAACACATGTACACATGCACACATGAACACATGAACACATGCACACATGCACACATGAACACATGAACACATGAATACATGTACACATGCACACATGCACACATGCACACATGAACACATGAACACAAATTCACTACTCACTAAAGCAGACACACACACACGCGCACACACATGCACACACACACACACACACACACACACACACACACACACACACACACACACACACACCAACAGCAACCCAGAACATACCCATTAGTGGTTGATGGTAGAGTACAGTATCACAAGCCAAAGAGTCCTATCACACATGTCAGCATGCAGGATGTGTGTGGCTCAACAGCATGCAGTGTGAGTGTAGACAGTCCTTGTTAATAACAGTATGCATGTCTTTGATGCATGTGTGTTGTTCAGTGATTGGCCTCACCCTGGATCACAGTGTGTACATGGACACAACATTGCTATGCCAGTATTAAATGCTTTTCAATGTCCTGTGCACCATCACTCACAGATATACATACCATGGCTGGATGCACACAAGTGTCAGATGTATAGCAATGAATGCTATCTGTAGTACTGTAGTTACTGTAACTGGATGTAGTGTAGTACCATGAGCCATCATCAGGCTGCATCATGTGGTCACTCAAGGCCACTAATGTGTGCCACACTGGCAACTATCTTGCTGTACCTAAACTGCAGCACTGTGGCTACATTAACCATTTCACAGGCAGTTGTTATTGGTATGTAAGGTGTTCAATAGGGTGCATTGCCTAACATGAATGTGTTGTTTGTTGAAGAGTTTTGCACCGCCCCATGATAAGCCTCAACCCCTCAGCTATAATATGTATGCTGTGTGGATGACATTTGGGATACTGGAGTCTGACCTTACAGCAGGTGTCTAAATATGCCATGTGTATCATATTAACACGTACTGTGTATGAGAAAGTGGTGCATGTTGTGTGCATGTGTATTGACTCTGCCTATACAATGTCCACTACAGTGTACCACAATTGTTTGGGATGCTCTGTGTATTGCATGTGTTTGAGGCAGCTACTCATGTTACTGGGATGTGCATAGTCTCATAGAAAACATACAGAGCATGCATTATGTGTAGGTGTTTTACATGTGTATATGCCCTACAACTCACCTATGACATGCACATGTTATTTGCTATATTAAATGTAGAACACTCACCAGCATGGGTCTGCTGTCTTGCTGTCACACCAGAGGGACCTACAAGGATATGAGACAGTTTGTCAGTGTCAACAACTATGGCATTGTTGTTGTGAGTTTGCAATTTTACAGTAGTATAAAGGTTGACAGTGACAGGCATACAGTTTATGTTCCTAATTATTGGTATTGCACAACACCAGGCTCCACATCTTCCAAATACACAGTACACATCTGACATATTCATGTTCTAGCAATCGAGCTAACAGAAGTCTACATATATGCCATGTTACCTGCATGCTGCGAGTCAACTTGCTGGGTGACTCTGGCCTCCATAATAACACATCTGTTGTAGTGGTTGTCCAGGAGCCACCACGCTGAGGATCAGCTCTTCCACTCTGGTGAGGGGCGGATATAATGCTGCACCACCACCTGTGGCAAGCTGTTGTCTGCAGACATCGGAGGCATGCTGCTGGACATGTCTAATTAAATCACTGCAGTGATGGCGTACCTGCTCATAAGTCTGGTTATGCATGCCTACGTCATTAACCCAACGGACAACATCTTGCCACAGTGCAGTGCGCTCATGCTGGTCCTGGCTGGTTCTGGAGAACAGCAGGGTGTGATGTTGTACTTGGGTGGATATAATGATTTCCTCCTCTTCAAGGGAATACGCAGGGTTGCGATGGTGAGACATGTCCCTGGAAGACAATAAAACAATTATTGTGAGCAAGTCATGTGGCACACAACATTCTAAAGTACAGATATCAATGAAATGCCATATATAGCAACCTATTGGCTGTCAGTTGATACACACTTTTAATATCACATATCAGTGCTCAGCCCACAACCGCCTGACAGTGCCTGGCACGTTCTATATATTAAACCATGTTCTGCACAGCAACAAAGTGAAACCAGTATGTAAGACTATAGAACAGCACATGGCACACTGTATGTGACACAATGCACCACCTAGCCACAGGAGGTATATATGAAGCTAATGCATAATATGTCACCCATTGAAATGATTGTAAAGTACAGTTACAGTACTACCAGTACACCACACTACTTGTTGATAGCAAACCCCTAAATAACATATGTGCACATTCATCAATATAGGTGGCATACTGCTGTACTACACTATACATGTTGCTAGATATGCATTTATATCCTGTAACACACATACGACCGAGGCCATGTTACAGGCATACCCACACACACACACATTAGACATACCTACAAGACACAAAGGTATGGCAACCCAGATGAGCTTTACCTGTGTACCATACAGTACTGTGTGTCAGCACTTACAAAACCTTATGCCTGAGGTATGTAATGTGTGAGGACTACAGGTAACAAACAAAACAGTGTTTCCAAGCAATGTGGATATACACCATACTGCGCTGTTTAGGCCTACAGCTTCAGGTAGTACTACAGTTCATACGGGATTTTTATCCGCTAGTGTTAACAATCAATAAGCAAACATGTACTGCTTTAGCCTACAATGGCACACTCCAATCAACACCATGGGACTATGTCACACCATATGCCATACTGCTTTTCCTGCCTAGCAATAGCATACATATCATTTGCGGGGATCAGAGCTAGAACACTACATTCCATGATATAAACAGTTTCCCACTAGGATATCACACATATACACAATGTTGACACATTCACTTACACATTCACCATCACACTCAGTCAACCTCACATAGCAATTAATGCAACATGTACATGCGTGTGTGTATCAGGTCCTAAGTAGCTCATAGGCTATTAGCCATAGGGCCTATAGAAGCCTAGCCATACGGTACCCTGCCCTTCAACACCCATGTCATTTATGTTCATGTGCCCCTGTCATGCAGAGCCACAGAGGTGATTCCCGGGTTGTATTTCCTATCTCACATCCATTCATCATGATTATTCATGATGACTGCTAATGAGGACCTTTCTTTGCTATTGATAGGTAGTTAGTTCCAGAGTATGGTATGTGTCTGAGATGAGAATGTACCACTCCAGCATGTTCTGCTTTTTGATGTTGCAAGGTTTAGATGAGTACAGTGTATATCTTGTAGGTATTTTGATCTGTTTACATGGAGCATGTCCAACACCTGTGGGTTTGGCATAGCTTTGTATGTTAGGCAGAGGTTGGCTCTGGGTAGGTGGTATGTGACACAGTGTAGCTGTGGTTTTGTAACACAGTCTGCATAGAGCATCTGTTTGAGTCTGGTAATACTCTGTGAGGTTTGTGCCTGGCATCTACAGTTGCTGTAGATGTCTTCTGAGGTACATACCAAAAGGGCCATTGTACTCTATGATGGGTTTTATGACTGATGAGTAGAGTGGAACACTGACCTCTTATTCCATGAATGACACACCTTTTCTGATGACATGTGGACCGTACACAGTTTACATGACTAGTGTGGCACTGTGATTATCAAAAGGGACACTACTGTCCACCTGTGTCCTGTGGTCTCTTATCACACTTTTGGTGTTGAGTAGACTACCACCTATGTGGTAGTTCATGAGTACAGGGTTTTTAACAAAAGGGATGGCAATACATTGAGCTGGAGCATACATATAAACATCCATTGGTGTACATATAGATTTACATGTCGGCACATATACAGTCCACCTTTCATGGTGGGAATATCAATTATGCAAAGGTTGAGAGGGATACAGTTATGTAATAATTTTACACAGTCTTGTGCAGAATGCATTGAAGGTATTCTCAGCCCATGTATCTTTAGCAGGACTCCCTGTTTGGAAGACTAAAAACTTAACAAATCATACCCACAGTATTTAAACACCACATGTCATATACCAGCACTGTATGCTGTCTTGTTTGCCACACACTACAACCTACATGAAAATATGCACATAACGACCTTCACCAACATATATATGTCCACCCTTCACAAACAGTTGCAGTATGTCCCTTGCTCTATGTACATGTTAAGATGCTAATATATCTGACACATAACTATCTCTACATATGTGTGTGCCATACACACACAAGGTACACACTTTTGTAAGTCCATAGACCTCACGGGTGACCTGTTGAGCCTTGCTACAACATGAACAGTTGTCACATGTGTGCATAACAGTAATATTACAGGGAGTATTTATGGCTGCTAATGCTACATTACTATACTAACCTGGTACAGCAGTTGCCAATGCTAAGCTACACATTATATGACTATCATGCATGTGTTACTTTATCACATCCAGGTTTATATAGCTGTTTGCACTATTCCCCCAAACAGCCATTATACACAGTACTGTACAGAACATAGATGACATGATCAGATGTTTGACATTTAATGCTGAGCTACATATGTCACAGTTATGTCCCACTGCACACAACTACACACTAATTTGTCCATGGCAGTAGTCATGCATGGGCTGCCACATAAGCATGTTTCAAAGTATTTACAGTACTCTTCATAAACATCTACTACTTACCGGTAACCACATATCTGTTACATACCTGTTTGTCACTTTCAAGTCCGTCTGTGTATGTTTTGACATTTTTTTTTTTTGGTATTACTTAAGTAAAGATTGCTTTTACTCAGTTTCCTTTGGTTATTAATTAAATGATTTTTTTTACTTAATTAATATATTTGGTTTGTAATTCAGTCATTTTTTTATTTAATTAAACTTTTGTGTTATTAAGTAATAATTCTTTTTTACTCCTCCCCAGGTTCACTGATGCTATAACACATGCAATGTAATGATTGCATGTGGGGATAGCAAGTACAGTCTGCTTTTATAGGTATCTGCACATGTACATGTGATGCCCTCTGCTCCAATTGGTGACCAGCATTTGGTAAATACATACAGCCTGCTGTGTGGTAATTGCAATAGTCACTGACATAGCAACCCAATGCTATAAATTACTAAGTTTTGTAGGCGTAGCCCTTTCAGATTTCCAGAGTGGGGCCCATGCTTGTTTGCTGTGGACACTGTTGTTTAAGTCAGAAGGTTAGCATACTTCTTATATCTGAAGCTAGAGGTGTAGACAGTGATGTACATGTTGTACTCAGACCTGACTGTTGTCACTTCCAGTACAGAGCTATCAGTGTAGAGTTTAACTCACCCCTACAAATGCTTACACAAAATATATGTGAGTATGTAGTTTCTTTTCTACTTATGTAATTAACTGCCATACAAAAGTAGTTATTGAGAAGTATTCTTTAGGCACATGAACTGTTTGTGAACTGTTATACTGTGCATATTGATGTACTCACTTCTGCAGAGTTTGTGTTTTGTATTGTTGACATTAGCACAGGATTCTCAGGTAAACTGGACAATCCACTACTGAGTATGCCTACCTACATCCTTGATAGACCCTAAACACACACGTATATTTAAAATGGGGGGGGGGGTGCAGACATACAGAGAGCATTATGATTTATTGTGTGAGTGTTATCTTACAGGACTTAAAGGATTGGTGTGTACCTGTTTGTTTATCAAGGCAGGTGGTCTGTCTGCATAGTTCCCAACTGTGAACCTATCCAGATGGTAGCCAGGTGACAGCCTGTTATTCTTTATCTGTGCAACCCACAGGTGTTTTCAGCACTGGTACAATGGCATTGTTACAGTCAGTTGCTACCAGTACATGGCTACATCCTTTGGTATTTCTGTGTTGTACTCCTACATAAGGGTATGCTTGTGGAAGTCCTCCCAAAGCTATTTGCAGAGTGTGTAACAGCAGATAAGCTGATATGCCTGTGTGTTTGTGCCTCTGCCATATGAAGCACTCAGATACATATTTGCATGGAGTCAGGGATAGGTAGTTAAAAGTGAGGTACACCTTCCAAATAATAGAGACAGTAAGTGTAGACTTGAGTGAAGCAGTGCATATGGATTAGTACACCTTTTATGAAGTAGAAGTGGTGTCTACTGTTATTATTGTCATTATTCATTGTGTAATACCACACCTCTCTGACTAACGTCAGTACTTTTCATAGGGATTCAGAGGGACACAGCTAAAATATGTTTCACAATCAGGGACATCCCTGAAAAGTAGTCTCAGTTAGGAAGTATGGCCTCTGCCCTCATCAGATATGCCAGTGCTTGTCCTGCTATGATACTGTGTGGGGGTTGTAAAGTGCCTCTATAACATTATTTGCTGCTAGAATGGCTGCTTCTCTTGTCACTGTCATGTAATGCAATTCCACAACAATTGCTGGTAAAGATCCACAGAACAAGCTTTGTGTTATGGCCTTCCTATTTTTCCTTTACATTCACTCATTGTATCGCATGATATAATTATTTCAGCATCAAGTTATTGTATATCTGCTATGGCTTAGTGGTACTTCATGCAGTCAAGTGTGTCCAAGGTCTGGAATTTGAGACTGACAGAGGTGTTTTATTTTGCTGCTGAGCAGAACAAGGGCCCTGACATACAGAGTTGCTAAGGCACTTTTAAGCAGTTGTAAGCGGGTTTGTGCAAGTTTGTGCGATGCTTAGCGATGCTTAGCTAAGCGCACACATGCGCACACTCGCTCAAACCCGCTAACTACTGCTTAAAAGTGCTTACTCCCGCTAACCCCCACGCTAATTTCTTTGAAAGAAAAAAAAATGGAGAGATAGGAAAGTGGTGAAAAAGGGGGCACAAAGAGGGAAAGACAGTAGGGGATCAGTGACTAAATGCTGGATCTCCCTACGCACCACAACCTGGACCCTTCGGAGGGTGACAGGTGGCCCTTCTCTGCTCACGCTTGCAGGGGGGGACAAGACCCATCCCCTGCAGCGCTTCCACCCAAAGATGACACAGGACCAACGGAGGAGGGGAGCCCGGGCTGGGCACCGGATCTGCTGGTGCCAGGTGCAATCGCCAGCTGAGGAGGGACAGGTGGGTCCGCCGGGACCGGCCTTCCCATATGTTCTGTGATTAGGTGTGTTTAATTACAACATAGACAACAGCATTCCAAATTAGTTGTAACAGCATGCAGTAATATTTCCATTAACCCAACACACCAGGGTTCCAACAGTTGAACAGCAAGCATAACACATGCATATATATTGAACAACAGTAGACATTACAACAGCATGCAGGGATGATTGGTGGCAACAGGCCACCAAGATTGTGGTGTTTGAACAGGGCACATGCATCAAAGTAAATGCAGATATTTATAGAACAATAGGACATATGTCCCAACAAATGTTTTGAGATTAGACATACCCATTGAGGTGTGGAATTGCATTGTTTATGCACATACAGTAGGGTGTAAAAATAAACCTCCATTAACATCTTATAAGTACTTTTAGTCTACACTACATTCCTGTTGACTGTAGGTGTACATCCCATACATGTATTATTACACTAGGCAACATGCATTAGGTTGTGTAATGGGTTTGGCTAGTTCATTATACACCTGACCTATATCTGACATACTAACTGTCCAAGATTCAGATGTTACTGCTACATAATTATATATTTTATTTATATTTATATATCTACATATCTGTATGTGCTCACGTGACATTTTCAGTTAAATTTCTACAGAAAACAGGATACAACAACTGCCAGTACACCAAAAAACGAATTTATTGTCTGAAAAGTCTCTAGCCCGCTCTCACCAACCAAAGCTTCAAGGTAAATAACAGTACATCTCTATTCATATTTATATTTGATATTTTAAAATAAAAATTATTTTTTTTTTTTTTAAAAGTTTTTTTTTGGTGAGCGAGAGGGACAATAAATTCATTTTTTGGTGTACTGGCAGTTGTTGTATCCTGTTTTCGGGCTGTGTTTCCAGGTCGAGCTGAATAGCTGGTGTTGTGGATTATATTAAATTTCTACAGAACCCTACATTTCATGTAGCACACTCACATTTCTGGGGAACACATTGACAAGCTACTCGTGTGCCAGATTTACCTATGCATGCCAGCCATTAACCGACTGTTGAGGACTGTATATATGCTTCACAGCTACTGGCACTTCCTTCATCCACTTTATATGGGACTGCCCAACTGTGGGTTGACAGCACTTAATACAGCAGTTCTATTTATATAATGCAAGGGTACAACAACATTTCAAAGTAAGTGACACAGACACACTCCAAGTATTATACCTTTATTAATTACATTACACACTTTTCTACAGGCTCTCTCCTTTATTTGATATTACAGTGCATATGGAAGACTTATTCAAGACACATTATACCTTTATTAATATGTTACAACACTCTTTTTCTGGCTCACTCACTTATTTTATATGGCAGTACATGCAGAGATATTATTCCAGACTTATTTTACCTTTATTAATGGGATACTACACTCTTTTTCTGGCTCTCTGACTTATTTTATATAACAGTACATGCAGAGAAATTATTCAGGGCATTTTATGGCTGTATTATTGGGCTACAACACTTTTTTCAGGCTCTTTCACCTATTTTATATAACAATACATGCAGAATAATTACTAACCTGCCTGGTGGCGCAACCTTAGCAGCCTATCTGCATAGGCTTGCTGATTCTCAGCATGGACACCTGCAGCTGTGAAGTAAATGAAGGGATATTGAGACATACCTATCCATTATATCGACTGTATTAGCATGTCTTACATATTGCATTCCATGGCTACCTACTGAGTAGTGGGGCATCTTGCATGTGACAAGCCTCCTGTATCCATTGGTTCAGTACATCCTGCTTCCATCTCTTCAGGTCTGCATGGTGGTGACGGACCTGCTCACCAGTCCGAAGGACGCCTGTGGCACTGGTGAGATCATGAGCTAACCGGTTCCAAGCCTCTGCTTTGTACTCCATCCCTTGGAACTGGCCCTGCTGGAGTCTTGACTCATGACAGTGAACAAGGAGCCAAACCATGTATTTTGACTCCTTGATGCCCCAGAATTGCACTCGAAAGCGAGTACCCTCTCCAGCACCAGACATTCTAACTGCAGATGGGAGCTACAATCAGTTATGGCCAGTATTCCTGCCTATGGAGCTTAAATATGCCGCATTTCCCGGACTTTTTTGTGATTGGCCATTTTTGAAAATTCTCGGCTGACTGCAGACCTGGTTAATCTACCATTTATAAGTATATGTATGTTAACAGTGGATGTTTATCCTAAGCTGTCATGGCTTAGTGGTTCAGTACATTGATTATGATGCACAGTTTCCCGGGTTCGAACCTTGTCATTGCTTTTTATTTTACTACTGTCCAGGCAGGCTAGGGGGTGTGGCTGTGTTTAGGCAACTTTGCTCTACGTTGCTCCACATTGTCCTATGGTGCACTGGTTAGTGCTGTGTGCAGCTCCGTGCAAACCTATTGCACTGGGTAAGGCACTGGTTAACTACGGGCAACTATATTGTGCTGGGTAAAGTGCTGCTTAACTATGGGCAACTATATTGCGCTGGGTAAAGTGCTGCTTAACTACGGGCAACTATATTGCGCTGGGTAAAGCGCTGCTTAGCTACGGGCATTTATATGTCAAGATCCTTCTTACATTTCTATATATACATTTTGTTCACTGATACATAGGCCATTTCAATGCTTTTTAGTAAAATATTATTCATATATGTCAGGAATTATTTCATATACTAATTTAAAACATAAAATAGAAAGGAGAGTGGTAGGACTCGAATCATGAATGCCTCCTCTTTGTGTGAAGGCTCTACCACTACGCTATTGCTATTTGGATTAATTGGCATAAACATTTCTTATTATGCTCTTCAATGTCGACATTGCTAACTGCAGCTAAGCAATGGGCACACCCACACAAACACGCACAAATATGGGCAGCTATATTGGAAATTATAAGAAAAAAAAATAAAAGTTTTACATTTTATAACTGTACTGGGTGTTTACAATGTGAGGGAGTATAGTGTTGGGTATGTAGACATTTGAGCGGACTCGCTCATGTGTGTTGACATTTCACAATTCAGACACTTGCAGGGGCGTGGACCTTTGGACTGCTGGGCAGTCAGACATGCCCCCTGCCTTCCTGCACGGTCCGTGTTAGACTTGGAGTGGAGTCAGCGTGCCCTCATGAATATGCATGGCACACTGATGTCATACTGTTCAACTGCAGTTTTCGAATAAGACTTATTTAGTCTTACACAGAGGATTCGTGAATCCGGGGGAATGTCTTAGTATAATGGCGCATTACTGTTCTTCCGCTGGCTGTGGTACACTGCTTCCTTGTTTTAATGTACTGAGCATGCGTATGGGACTTGCGTCCCATGCATACGCAGTACATCAATGCTTTGAAATGGAAGCAATGGAGAAAAGAAAGTCTCCATTGCTCTGTTTTTTCTTTTTTTCTTTATTTATTAAAAAAAATGTTTTGAGCACTTTATACCAATGGAAAAAAGTCCAGGAGACTGGACCTATTTCCATTGGTATATTGTGGGATTTACAACGGGCACGTTGGCCAACCAGCATGCACGTTTTGGAATATTAATGGGGGGGGGTCATTGTATAATTATACAATAACATGCATCCTGTTGGGCATTATTGCTTATTTATACCAATATACCACATTGGGTCAGTTTAGACATACATGAATATTAGCTAGCACACTCAGAACATTATAGATCTAGTTTTCATATTTTTTGTTATACCTGATTGAGCATATATTAACAAATATGTTTTTTAGTATACTCAGAAATGCTACTTACAAGTATATGATACACCTATGGGACCTGTATTTGCACTCTTTTGTGTAAATCTGTTGATGTTATATATTAAATAACAGTATAGGATACCAGCTATAATATATTTATTTATGTCATGGACATTTGGGGCAGATTTCTAGATAACGGCTGGCTGGCATGGACCTCTGATCTGACAGAGATACAAAAGGTTGTTCTTTACCTAAATGAAGACAAGTGGGTACTGGATTTACTGTTAACCACTATTTAAATGGTTTATCTTCTGGATTTGTGACAATTAAGAAAAAAAGTCAGATGTCTTCCTACTGCTTTATTTTGAAAATCATTCAATAAGAATTATTTTATTTATTATTGCCTGCAAGCTGACATCTATCCCATATGATCAAAATAGACCTGAATCACAATTTCTTACAATTAGACGTGTTCATTCCCAAATAAATATGAAATCTGTTCTCAAGATATAGACCATTCATCACCCATGTAGCTAAAGTAGTTAGGAAGACCTTCTACATTGCCCACCTTATCATGAAGGGATTCTCATCTAGATCAAGGGAGGTCATGGTCTCCCTTTACTCATCACTCATCAGACCAATGATTGAGTACAATGCCCCATTCGGAATGTATCTGACCCGACACTTGCAGCAGCTGGAGAGGCCACAAAAGTTCCTCACCAAAAGGATAAAGGGTCTCAAAATCTGTCCTATGCTGCCCGACTGAAAAGAACTCTCTCTATTCAGTCGCCACCATCGCTGCTCAGAGGTGACCTTTGCCAACATAGCCCATGTCAGTCAAACCCAGATTTGATGAATATGCTTCACCTCAAAAAATCTAGATCCATCAGAGCCACAAGGGATAGATTCATCACCCAAAGACTGAACAAAATCCCGGTATATGAGAGGGAGAGCACCTGGCCTTGTTCAAGAGAAATCTTGACCAATGGATGGGAGATCGCAGATATACCCCAGGGATTACCTCAGTGTCACTGCTCGACAGAGGCACAGCAAAATAATGGGTATAGTTCCCCATACGGCTTGTAAATGCCCTCGGGCAGATAGCCTAGTATGAACCTATGAACCTATGAACCTATGGGAGGTGGTATACACGAATCATTGTAAACAAATAACTGATTTGAAATATAGAAGTCAACTTATTCATTATACTACAAAAAAATTCAAACAGGTCTTTGTCAGTACTTGTGGTAATAACAATTGCTATGTCATAAGTTGATTAATCATTATTGGGGTATTTTACTTGCAAAACATGGAATCAATAAGCTGTTAGCTCAGTTCTGCTATTTTGTATACAAGAGAGAGAGAAGAAAGTAAAATAGTGTCTTAGCTCGTATAACAAAGAACATGGCATTTCTTTAACACTAAAAAATTTTAACAAGGTAGCTTATTGAATAGCTTTCCATGTAGTAACTGTACTTTCTGCCAGTATATTTTTTAAACTAAATAATTTCTAGGAATTCTCACATAATTAAAAAAAAAATCAGAAGTTTCGTTAAATGCAGAAATGAGAATATTATTTATTTAGCAGTCTGTATATGCCAGGCATTTTATGTGAGTGAGACTTGTAGAATATTTAAATAACAGATGTCTGAACATTTGAGTGATATCAGGTGCCAAAGAATCAATAATGCTTTATATGATCAGTCTTTTCAGCATGTGGGGGCATAATTTAGTTTTTATGATATGGATAATGTTCATATTAAAAGTAACAAGAACAGCTACACGTGCAAAACATGGATCATTACTCTTTTCCTCAGAACTTCTAAATCTGGTGTGTGTGTGTGTGTGTGTGTGTGTGTGTGTGTGTGTGTGTGTGTGTGTGTGTGTGTGTGTGTGTGTGTGTGTGTGAAGTTGCATGCAATACTTACTATTTGCCACAGGGTGGCAGTATACATATTTGTTTTAATTATTATTTTTTTAAATAGAAATACTTCTTTTATATTTTCAAAAGCATTTTGAATGTGTAAATTTAGTATAATTTATTTTTCAAGTATATATAGCTTCTCTTCTAATGATTGTAGTTTCTAAACATATGCAGGTTCTAAGTCCATAAATACATAAGAAAATATGAATGCATATTTTCCCATGTATGTATTTATTTATTTATTGACATTTGATTACCAGGAAAGTCCAACTGTGTTGAATCCCATTTTCAGCAGAGATCCAGGGAGAAAATCTCAAATTATTACAAAACATTTTAAGAACAATGATTTTTTTCAGTCTTCAAAAACAAAACAAAGACATCGGCAGTTTAAATAATTATAACTAATTATGCATAGTATAAAAACATTGATTAAGAATCTATGCAAGTTATATCGAGCCTATGCTGAAAAAGGGCAGAAGCTCAGTCAGACATTCCTGGTCAACAAATGTCAAATAAATTAAAATAAATAAATAAATACATTTTAGGCAGTTTGTAGAGACATTAATGGTCATTTAGTCTAATACAAACAGGAATTGCAATATGAAGTGAGGGAAAAACAGGCTTATGGCATATTTAGAGGTAGAGTCAGAGAAGAGAATTAGAAGAAAAATAGTATAAAAGGGAGAGTAAGGAGGTTTAAGGAATGAAAAGGTACTTGTTCACATTTAAGGATATAGTTTATCCTGGTTTTGAGCAAGAGCAGCATAGATTTTACTTAGGAAGTCTTTCAGAGTGGATTTGAAAGATGGGAGGGAGGGTATTGACCTCATGGAGACAGGTAAGGAGTTACAGGCCTTAGCAGCCTTGTATGAGTACAGACAAAGCCCAACAGATTTGATACATTTGTAGACAGACAGGAGTTTTTTTATCGCTGGATCATAATGACTGACCAGAAACATAGTTGTGTTGAATGGTGTGTAGTGCTGAACAGGTAGATGGATGCTGGAAAATTTTATAGGTGGTAAGAAGTTGTGTATATGTTATTTGATCAGACAGTAGTATTTGCTGCAGATTTAGCAACTTTTTTATAGCATTGCTCAGGTTTTAATTTTTCTGAAGCCTGGAGGTTAGTAAGGATGGGAGCAACAAAAAGAAAAGTGGGGCATAGATAATATTAGTAAGTGTAGTTTTAGTTGTGTTGGTGAGAAAGGTTTTAGCTCTGTAAAGCATCCCTACTTTTTGAACAGTTTTTCTTATACAATTTTGTATATGAATGCCAAATGTAAGATTAACATCCACTATCACCCATAATAATTTGTTATGAGAAGTGACTTCAATGGTTGTATTATCAAAACAGAGGACTTTAAATTATGTTTTTTCATGACAGAGGAATTTGGGGGAAAATGTAATAGTTTGGTCTTTTTGGGTGGAGCATGAGTTGTGAGTTACGAAGCCAAGTTTCAGCAGCTGATAAAGCTTTGTGTAATTTTTTGGAGGAGTACCACAGTGTCAGATGTACAAATGAGAGTGGAATCATCTGCATGTTGTATCAGGGTGGTCTGCTGTATGGACGTATAGAGGAGATGGTGTTGGTGAAAATGAGAGGACCCATAATAGAGCCATTTAGTACACTGGTGGTGACTGGGAGCTAAGCAGAGAGTGTGGAATGTCATTTTACTGACTGATACCTACTGGACAGGTAGCTTTTGAACAACAGAAGGGTGGACTGACAGAGACCTGGTGAGAACATTTGAAGTAGAGGTTTGCTGTGCAACAAACAATGTCAAAGGCTTTAGGCAAGTCTAGAAATAAGCAAGGAACTAGTTTGCCATTATCTCTAGCTTTACTGACAGTTTCTAGATAGGTCAGAAGGGGAGTGCTAGTATTATGGGAAGGATATAAGGTATTTTGTGTAGGAGATAGGAGTTCTTTCTGCAGGAGGTAGTTTAGCAATTGTTTTTGATTACATGTATTTATTTAGTGATGTGATATATTATATCTGACTCTCTAAAGGTAAATCAATGTGTTTCTGCATTTATTTTGTACTGAGGAAAAGATTCATGCTTTGAAACTGGTATAACATTTTAAATTTGTTGCCCATTTTTCCACTGGTTGGTTTAGTTCAAATGGTTTACACTGTACCATAATTGGTGGCTGGGTTTGGGCGGCATCACTGCTTGGTTGTTATTTGAATCTATAAAAAATAATTACCGTAATTACCTTCCAACCTAAAACTGTAATACAGAACCTTATGTAAAAAGGAAAACCCACTTATCCTTTAAAATCAGAATATAAATGTCTCACATCAATAGCCATATCTCAAAAATACTTCCCTGCATTCTGTCTGCATAATAATATACAACAATGAAATAGCATGCCATTGAATGACAGCAATGAATCTTTATCACCATGATGCACATGCAGAGGTCCTGCTTACTGCATTGAATCTGTATCACCATGATACAGATGTACAGGTCCTGCTTACTGCATAGAATCTGTATCACCATGATACACACGTACAGGTCTTGCTTACTGCATTAAATCTGTATCATTACCATACACATATACAGGTCCTGCTTACTGCATTGAATCTGTTTCACCACCATACATATGTACAGGTCCTGCTTACTGCACTGAATCTGTATCACAACCATACACATGTACAGGTCCTGCTTACTGCATTGAATCTGGTATCACCATACACATGCACAGGTCCTGCTTACTGCATTGAACCTGTACCACTACCATACACATGTACAGGTTCTGCTTACTACATTGAATCTGTATCACCACCATACACATGTACAGGTATTGCTTACTGCATTGAATCTGTATCACCATTATACACATGTACAGGTCCTGCTTACTGCATTGAATCTGTTTCACCATGATACACATGTACAGGTCCTGCTTACTGCATTGAAGATGTATCACCATGATACACATGTACAGGTCCTGCTTACTACATTGAATCTATATCACCATGATACACATGTACAGGTCCTGCTTACTGCATTGAATCTGTATCACCACAATACACATGTACAGGTCCTGCTTACTGCATTGAATCTGTATCAACATGATATACATGTACAGGTCCTGCTTACTGCACTGAATCTGTATCAGCATGATACACATGTACAGGTCCTGCTCACTGCATTGAATCTGTATCACCACGATACACATTTACAGGTCCTGCTTACTGCATTGAATCTGTATCACCACGATACACATGCACAGGTCCTGCTTATTGCATTGAATTTGTATCACCATGATACACATGTATAGGTCCTGCTTACTGCAATGAATCTGTATCACCATGATACACATGTACAGGTCCTGCTTACTGCATTGAATCTGTATAACCACGATACACATGTACAGGTCCTGCTTACTGCATTGAATCTGTATCACTACGATACACATGTACAGGTCCTGCTTACTGCATTGAATCTGTATCACCACGATACACATGTAAAGGCCCTGCTTACTGCATTGAATCTGTATCATCATGATACACATGTACTGGTCCTACTGACTGCATTGAATCTGCATCACCACAATACACATGAACAGGTCCTGCTTACAGCATTGAATTTGTTTCACCATGATACACATGTACAGGTCCTGCTTACTGCATTGAATCTGTAACACCGTGATACACATGTACAGGTCCTGCTTTCTGCATTGAATCTGTATCACCGTGATACCATGTACAGGTCCTGCTTACTGCATTGAATCTGTATCAACATTATACAAATGCACAGATCCTGCTTACTGCATTGAATCTGTATCACTACGGTACACATGTACAGGTCCACCTAAGTGCATTGAATCTGTATCACCACGATACACATATACAGGTCCTCCATACTGCATTGAATCTGTATCACCATGATACACATGTACAGGTCCTGCTTACTGCATTGAACCTGTATCACCACGATACACATATACAGATCCTGCTTACTGCATTAAATCTGCATCACCACGATACACATGTACAGGTCCTGCTTACTGCATTGAATCTGTTTCACCATGATACACATATACAGGTCCTGCTTACTGCATTGAATATTTGTCACCATGATACACATGCACAGGTCCTGGTTACTGCATTGAATCGGCATCACCACCATACACATGTACAGGTCCTGCTTACTGCATTGAATCAGTATCACCATACACATGTACAGGTCCTGCTTACTGCATTGAATCTGTATCACCACCATACACATGTACAGGTCCTGCTTACTGCATTAAATATGTATCACCATGATACACATGTACACGTCCTGCTTACTGCATTGACTCTGTATCACTATACACATGTACAGGTCCTGCTTAGTGCATTGAATCTGTGTCACCACAATGCACATGTACAGGTCCTGCTTACTGCATTGAATCTGTATCACCGTGATACACATATACAGGTCCTCCTTACTGCATTGAATCTGTTTCATCATGATACACATATGCAGGTCCTACTTACTGCATTGAATCTGTATCACCACGATACACATGTACAGGTCCT
The DNA here is from genome assembly GCF_019279795.1 of Protopterus annectens. Taxonomy (NCBI): domain Eukaryota; kingdom Metazoa; phylum Chordata; order Ceratodontiformes; family Protopteridae; genus Protopterus; species Protopterus annectens. The sequence continues at coordinate 227,361,614 of NC_056739.1, forward strand.
GCTTACAGCATTGAATCTGTATCACCACAATACACATATACAGGTTCTCCTTACTGCATTGAATCTGTATCACCATGATACACATGTACAGGTCCTGCTTACTGCAATGAAACTGTATCACCATGACTACACATGTTCAGATCCTGCTTACTGCATTGAATCTGTTTCACCTCGATACACATGTATAGGTCCTGCTTACTGCATTGAGTCTGTATTACCACGATACACATGTACAGGTCCTGCTCACTGCATTGAATCTGTATCACCACGAGACACATGTACAGGTGCTGCTTACTGCATTAAATCTGTATCACCACGATACACATATACAGGTCCTCCTTACTGCACTGAATCTGTATCACCACGATACACATATACAAGTCCTGCTTACTGCATTGAATCTGTATCACCATGATACACATGTACAGGTCCTGCTTACTGCATTGAATCGGTATCACCACTATACACATATACGGGTCCTGCTTACTGCATTGAATCTGTATCACCACGATACACATGTGCAGGTCCTACATACTGCATTGAATCTGTATCACCATGATACACATGTACAGATCCTACTTACTGCATTGAATCTGTATCACCATGATACACATATACTGATCGTACTTACTGCATTGAATCTGTATCACCATGATACACATGTACAAGTCCTGCTTACTTCATTGAATCTGTATCACCACAATACACATGTACAGGTCCTGCTTAGTGCATTGAATCTGTATCACCATGATACACATGTACAGGTCCTGCTTATTGCATTGAACCTGTATCACCATGATACACATGTACAGGTTCTGATTACTACATTGAATCTGTATCACCACAATACACATGTACAGGTCCTGCTTACTGCATTGAATCTGTATCAGCACGATACACATGTACAGGTCCTGCTTACTGCATTGAATCTGTATCACCACGAAACACATGCGCAGGTCCTGCTTATTGCATTGAATCTGTATCACCACGATACACATGTACAGGTCTGCGTACTGCATTGAATCTGTATCAGCACGATACACATGTACAGGTCCTGCTTACTGCATTGAATCTGTATCACCAGGAAACACATGCACAGGTCCTGTTTATTACATTGAATCTGTATCACCATGATACACATGTACAGGTCCTGCTTACTGCATTGAATCTGTATCACCACGATACACATGTACAGGTCCTGCTTACTGCATTGAATCTGTATCACCACGATACACATGTATGAGTCCTGCTTACTGAATTGAATCTGTATCACCACGACACACGTCTACTGGTCCTGCTTACTGCATTGAATCTGTATCACCACGATACACATGTACAGGTCCTGCTTACTGCATTGAATCTGTATCACCACAATACACATGTACAAGTCCTGCTTACTGCATTGAATAAGCATCACCAAGATACACATGTACAGGTCCTGCTTACTGCATTGAATCTGTTTCACCATGATACACATGTACAGGTCTGCTTACTGCATTGAATCTATATCACCATGATACACATGTACAGGTCCTGCTTACTGAATTGAATCGGTATCACCACCATACACATGTACAGGTCCTGCTTACTGCATTGAATCTGTATCACCATACACATGTACAGGTCCTGCTTACTGCACTGAGTCTGTACCATTACCATACACATGTACAGGTCCTGCTTACTGCATTGAATTTGTATCACCGCCATACACATGTACAGGTCCTGCTTACCCCATTGAATCTTTATCACCATGATATGCATGTACAGGTCCTGCTTACTGCATTGACTCTGTATCAACATACACATGTACAGGTCCTGCTTACTGCATTGAATCTGTATTACTACCACACATGTACAGGTCCTGCTTAGTGCATTGAATCTGTATCACCACCATACACATATACAGGTCCTGCTTACTACATTGAATCTGTATCACCATGATACACATGTACAGGTTCTGCTTACTGTATTGAATCTGTATCTCTATGATACACATGTACAGGTCCTGCTTACTGCACTGAATCTGTATCACCATGATACACATGTACAGATCCTCCTTACTGCATTGAATCTGTATCACCACGATACACATGTACAGGTCCTGCTTACTGCACTGAATCTGTATCACCACCATACACATGTACAGGTCCTGCTTACTGCATTGAATCTGGTATCACCATACACATGTGCAGGTCCTGCTTACTGCATTGAACCTGTACAACTACCATACACATGTACAGGTCCTGCTTACTACATTGAATCTGTATCACCACCATACACATGTACAGGTCTTGCTTACTGCATTGAATCTGTATCACCATTATACACATGTACAGGTCCTGCTTACTGCATTGACTCTGTATCACCATACACATGTACAGGTCCTGCTTACTGCATTGAATCTGTATCACCACCATACACATGTATAGGTCCTGCTTAGTGCATTCAATCTGTATCACCACCATACACATGAAAAGGTCCTGAAAAGGTCCTGCTTAGTGCATTCAATCTGTATCACCACCATACACATCTACAGGTCCTGCTTACTGCATTGAATCTGTATCACCATGATACACATGTACAGGTCCTGGTTACAGCATTGAACCTGTATCACCATGATACACATGTACATGTCCTGCTTACTACATTGAATCAGTATCACCATGATACACATGCACAGGTCCTGCTTACTGCATTGAATCTGTATCACCATGATACACATGTACAGGTCCTGCTTACTGCATTGAATCTGTATCACCACGATACACATGTACAGGTCCTGCTTACTGCATTGAATCTGTATCACCACGATACACATGTACAGGTCCTGCTTACTGCATTGAATCTGTATCACCACTGGTCCTGTTTACTGCATTGAATCTGTATCACCATGATACACATGTACAGGTCCTGCTTACTGCATTGAATCTGTATCACCATGATACACATGTACAGGTCCTGCTTACTGCATTGAATCTGTATCACCATGATACACATGTACAGGTCCTGCTTACTGCATTGAATCGGTATCACCAACATACACATGTACAGGTCCTGCTTACTGCATTGAATCTGTATCATTACCATACACATGTACAGGTCCTGCTTACTGCATTGAATCTGTATCACCACCATACACATGTACAGGTCCTGCTTACTGCATTAAATCTGTATCACCATGATACACATGTACACGTCCTGCTTACTGCATTGACTCTGTATCACTATACACATGTACAGGTCCTGCTTACTGCATTGAATCTGTATCACCACCATACACATGTACAGGTCCTGCTTAGTGCATTGAATCTGTATCACCACCAAACACATGTACAGATCCTGCTTACTACATTGAATCTGTATCACCATTATACACATGCACAGGTCCTGCTTACTGCATTGAATCTGTATCACGACGATGCACATGTACAGGTCCTGCTTACTGCATTGAATCTGTATCACCACGATACACATGTACAGGTCCTGCTTATTGCATTGAATCTGTATCACCACGATGCACATGTACAGGTCCTGCTTACTGCATTGAATCTGTATCACCATGATACACATATCCAGGTCCACCTTAATGCATTGAATCTGTATCACCATGATACACATATACAGGTCCTACTTACTGCATTAAATCTGTATCACCACGATACACATGTACAGGTCCTGCTTACAGCATCGAATCTGTATCACCACGATACACATGTACAGGTTCTCCTTACTGTAATGAATCTGTATCACCATGATACACATGTACAGGTCCTGCTTACTGCATTGAAACTGTATCACCACGATACACATGTACAGATCATGCTTACTGCATTGAATCTGTATCACCTCAATACACATGTATAGGTCCTGCTTACTGCATTGAGTCTGTATTACCACAATACATATGTACAGGTCCTGCTTAGTGCATTGAATCTGTATCACCATGATACACATGTACAGGTCCTGCTTATTGCATTGAACCTGTATCACCATGATACACATGTACAGGTTCTGATTACTACATTGAATCTGTATCACCACAATACACATGTACAGGTCCTGCTTACTGCATTGAATCTGTATCAGCACGATACACATGTACAGGTCCTGCTTACTGCATTGAATCTGTATCACCACGAAACACATGCGCAGGTCCTGCTTATTGCATTGAATCTGTATCACCACGATACACATGTACAGGTCTGCGTACTGCATTGAATCTGTATCAGCACGATACACATGTACAGGTCCTGCTTACTGCATTGAATCTGTATCACCAGGAAACACATACACAGGTCCTGTTTATTACATTGAATCTGTATCACCATGATACACATGTACAGGTCCTGCTTACTGCATTGAATCTGTATCACCACGATACACATGTACAGGTCCTGCTTACTGCATTGAATCTGTATCACCACGATACACATGTATGAGTCCTGCTTACTGCATTGAATCTGTATCACCACGATACACGTCTACTGGTCCTGCTTACTGCATTGAATCTGTATCACCACGATACACATGTACAGGTCCTGCTTACTGCATTGAATCTGTATCACCACAATACACATGTACAAGTCCTGCTTACTGCATTGAATAAGCATCACCAAGATACACATGTATGGGTCCTGCTTACTGCATTGAATCTGTTTCACCATGATACACATGTACAGGTCTGCTTACTGCATTGAATCTATATCACCATGATACACATGTACAGGTCCTGCTTACTGAATTGAATCGGTATCACCACCATACACATGTACAGGTCCTGCTTACTGCATTGAATCTGTATCACCATACACATGTACAGGTCCTGCTTACTGCACTGAATCTGTACCATTACCATACACATGTACAGGTCCTGCTTACTGCATTGAATTTGTATCACCGCCATATACATGTACAGGTCCTGCTTACCCCATTGAATCTTTATCACCATGATATGCATGTACAGGTCCTGCTTACTGCATTGACTCTGTATCAACATACACATGTACAGGTCCTGCTTACTGCATTGAATCTGTATTACTACCACACACATGTACAGGTCCTGCTTAGTGCATTGAATCTGTATCACCACCATACACATATACAGGTCCTGCTTACTACATTGAATCTGTATCACCATGATACACATGTTCAGGTTCTGCTTACTGTATTGAATCTGTATCTCTATGATACACATGTACAGGTCCTGCTTACTGCACTGAATCTGTATCACCATGATACACATGTACAGATCCTGCTTACTGCATTGAATCTGTATCACCACGATACACATGTACAGGTCCTGCTTACTGCACTGAATCTGTATCACCACCATACACATGTACAGGTCCTGCTTACTGCATTGAATCTGGTATCACCATACACATGTGCAGGTCCTGCTTACTGCATTGAACCTGTACCGCTGCCATACACATGTACAGGTCCTGCTTACTACATTGAATCTGTATCACCACCATACACATGTACAGGTCTTGCTTACTGCATTGAATCTGTTTCACCATTATACACATGACACGTCCTGCTTACTGCATTGACTCTGTATCACCATACACATGTACAGGTCCTGCTTACTACATTGAATCTGTATCACCACCATAGACATGTATAGGTCCTGCTTAGTGCATTGAATCTGTATCAAAACCATACACATGTACAGGTCCTGCTTACTGCATTAATTCTGTATCACCATGATACACATGAAAAGGTCCTGCTTACTGCATTGAAACTGTATCACCATGACACACATGTACAGGTCCTGCTTACTACATTGAATCTGTATCACCATGATACACATGTACAGGTCCTGCTTACTGCATTGAATCTGTATCACCACGATACACATGTACAGGTCCTGCTTACTGCATTGAATCTGTATCACCATGATACACATGTACAGGTCCAGCTTACTGCACTGAATCTGTATTAGCATGATACACATGTACAGGTCCTGCTCACTGCATTGAATCTGTATCACCACGATACAAATTTACAGGTCCTGCTTACTGCATTGAATCTGTATCACCATGATACACATGCACAGGTCCTGCTTATTGCATTGAATCTGTATCACCACAATACACATGTATAGGTCCTTCTCACTGCAATGAATCTGTATCACCATGATACACATGTACAGGTCCTGCTTACTGAATTGAATCTGTATCACCACGATACACATGTACAGGTCCTGCCTACTGCATTGAATCTGTATCACCATGATACACATGTACAGGTCCTGCTTACTGCATTGAATCGGTATCACCACGATACACATGCACAAGTCCTGCTTACTGCATTGAATCTGTATCACCACGATACACATGTAAAGGTCCTGCTTACTGCATTGAATCTGTATCATCACGATACACATGTACAGGTCCTGCTGACTGCATTGAATCTGCATCACCAGGATATACATGAACAGGTCATGCTTACTGCATTGAATCTGTTTCACCATGATACACATGTACAGGTCCTGCTTACTGCATTGAATCTGTATCACCGTGACGCACATTTGCAGGTCCTGCTTTCTGCATTGAATCTGTATCACTGTGAGACACATGTACAGGTACTGCTTACTGCATTGAATCTTTATCACCATGATACAAATGTACAGCTCCTGCTTACTACATTGAATTTGTATCACTACGCTACACATGTACAGGTCCACCTTACTGCATTGAATCTGTATCACTACAATACATATATACAAGTCCTGCTTACTGCATTGAATCTGCATCACCATGATAAACATATACGGGTCCTCCTTCCTGCATTGAATCTGTATCACCATGATAAACATGCACAGGTCCTGCTTATTGCATTGAATCTGTATCACCACTATACACATGTATAGGTCCTGCTTACTGCAATGAATCTGTATAACCATGATACACATGTACAGGTACTGCTTACTGCATTGAATCTGTTTCACCATGATACACATGTATAGGTCTTGCTTCCTGCATTGAATCTTTATCACCATAATACACATGTACTGGTCCTGCTTACTGCATTGAATCTGTATCACCATACACATGTACAGGTCCTGCTTACTGCATTGAATCTGTATCATTACCATACACATGTACAGGTCCTGCTTAGTGCATTGAATCTGTATCACCACCATACACATGTACAGGTCCTGCTTACTGTATTAAATCTGTATCACCATGATATACATGTACATGTCCCTCTTACTGCATTGACTCTGTATCACTATACACATGTACAGGTCCTGCTTACTGCATTGAATCTGTATCACCACCATACACATGTACAGGTCCTGCTTAGTGCATTGAATCTGTATCACCAACATACACATATACAGGTCCTGATTACTACATTGAATCTGTATCACCATTATACACATGCACAGGTCCTGCTTACTGCATTGAATCTGTATCACGACGATGGACATGTACAGGTCCTGCTTACTGCATTGAATCTGTATCACCACGATACACATGTACAGGTCCTGCTTATTGCATTGAATCTGTATCACCACGATGCACATGTACAGGTCCTGCTTACTGCATTGAATCTGTATCACCATGATACACATATCCAGGTCCACCTTAATGCATTGAATCTGTATCACCATGATGCACATATACAGGTCCTACTTACTGCATTAAATCTGTATCACCACGATACACATGTACAGGTCCTGCTTACAGCATTGAATCTGTATCACCACGATACACATGTACAGGTTCTCCTTACTGTAATGAATCTGTATCACCACGATACACATGTACAGGTCCTGCTTACTGCATTGAAACTGTATCACCACAATACACATGTACAGATCATGCTTACTGCATTGAATCTGTATCACCTCAATACACATGTATAGGTCCTGCTTACTGCATTGAATCTGTATTACCACGATACATATGTACAGGTCCTGCTTACTGCATTGAATCTGTATCTCCACGAGACACATGTACAGGTCCTGCTTACTGCATTGAATCTGTATCACCACGATACACATATACAGGTCCTGCTTACTGCACTGAATCTGTATCACCACGATACACATATACAAGTCCTGCTTACTGCATTGAATCTGTATCTCCATGAGACACATGTACAGGTCCTGCTTACTGCATTGAATTTGTATCACCATGATACACATGTACAGGTCGTTCTTACTGCATTGAATCTGTATCACCACAATACACATGTACAGGTCCTGCTTACTGCATTGAATCTGTATCACCATGATACACATGTAGAGGTCCTGCTTACTACATTGAATCTGTATCACCACGATACACATGTTACAGGTCCTGCTTACTGCATTGAATCTGTATCACCATGACACATATGTACAGGTCCTGGTTACTGCATTGAATCTGTATCACCATGATACACATGTACAGGTCCTGCTTACTGCATTGAATCTGTATCACCACGATACACATGTACAGGTCCTGCTTACTGCATTGAATCTGTATCACCACAAAATACATGTACAGGTCCTGCTTATTGCATTGAATCTGTATCACCACAATACACATGTACAGGTCCTGCTTACTGCATTGAATCTGTATCACCACGATAAACATGTACAGGTCCTGCTTACTGGATTGAATCTGTATCACCACGATACACATGTATGGGTCCTGCTTACTGCATTGAATCTGTATCAACATGATACACATGTACAGGTCCTGCTTACTGCATTGAATCTGTATCACCACAATACACATGTACAGGTCCTTCTTACTGCATTGAATCTGCATCACCAAGATACACATGTACAGGTCGTGCTTACTGCATTGCATCTGTATCACCGTGATACACATGTACAGGTCCTGCTTACTGAATTGAATCGGTATCACCACCATACACATGTACAGGTCCTGCTTACTGCATTGAATCTGTATCACCACGATACACATGTACAGGTCCTGCTTACTGCATTGAATCTGTATCATCACGATACACATGTACAGGTCCTCCTTACTGCATTGAATCTGTATCACCATGATACACATATACAGGTCCTGCTTACAGCATTGAATCTGTATCACCTCGATACACATGTACAGGTCCTGCTTACTGCATTGAATCTGTATCACCATGATACACATGTACAGGTGCTGCATACTGCATTGAATCTGTATCACCACAATACACCTGTACATGTCCTGCTTACTCCATTGAATATGTATCACCATGATATACATATACAGGTCCTCCTTACTGCATTGAATCTGTATCACCACGATACACATGTACAGGTCCCACTTACTGCATTGAATCTGTATCACCATGATACACATGTACAGATCCTGCTTACTGTATTGAATCTATATCACCATGATACACATGTACTGGTCCTACTTATTGCATTGAATCTGTATCACCATTATACACATGTACAGGTCCTGTTTACTGCATTGAATCTGTATCACATGATACACATGTACAGGTCCTGCTTACTGCATTGAATCTGCATCACCATGATACACATATACAGGTCCTGCTTACTGCATTGAATCTGTATCACCATGATACACATGTACAGGTCCTGCTTACTGCATTGAATCTGTATCACCACGATACACATGTACAGGTCCTGCTTACTGCATTGAATCTGTATCACCACAATACACATGTACAGGTCCTGGTTACTGCATTGAATCTTTATCACCATGATGCACATGTACAGGTCCTGCTTACTGCATTGAATCTGTATCACCACGATACACATGTACAGGTCCTCCTTACTGCATTGAATCTGTATCACCATGATACACATATACAGGTCCTTCTTACTGCATTGAATCTGTATCACCACGATACACATGTACAGGTCCTGTTTACTGCATTGAATCTGTATCACCATGATACACATGTACAGGTTGTCATTACTGCATTGGATCTGTATCACCACGATAAACATGTACAGGTCCTGCTTACTGCATTGAATCTGTATCACCAGGACACACATGTATGGGTCCTGCTTACTGCATTGAATCTGTATCACCATGATACACATGTACAGGTCCTGTTTACTGTGTTGAATCTGTATCACCACGATACACATGTACAGGTCCTGCTTACAGCATTGAATCTGCTTCACCAAGATACACATGTACAGGTCCTGCTTACAGCATTGAATCTGTATCACCACGATACACATGTACAGGTCCTGCTTACAGCATTGAATCTGTATCACCATGATACACATGTACAGGTTGTCCTTACTGCATTGCATCTGTATCACCGTGATACACATGTACAGGTCCTGCTTACTGAATTGAATTGGTATCACCACCATACACATGTACAGGTCCTGCTTACTGCATTGAATCTGTATCACCACGATACACATGTACAGGTCCAGCTTACTGCATTGAATCTGTATCACCATGATACACATGTACAGGTCCTCCTTACTGCATTAAATCTGTATCACCATGATACACATATACAGGTCCTGCTTACAGCATTGAATCTGTATCACCTCGATACAAATGTACAGGTCCTGCTTACTGCATTGAATCTGTATCACCATTATACACATGTACAGGTGCTGCATACTGCATTGAATCTCTATCACCACAATACACCTGTACAGGTCCTGCTTACTGCATTGAATATGTATCAACACGATACACATATACAGGTCCTCCTTACTGCATTGAATCTGTATCACTACGATACACAAATAAAAGTCCTGCTTACTGCATTTAATCTGTATCACCACGATACACATGTACAGGTCCTCCTTACTGCATTGAATCTGTATCACCACGATACACATGTACAGGTCCTACTTACTGCATTGAATCTGTATCACCATGATACACATGTACAGATCCTGCTTACTGCATTGAATCTGTATCACCATGATACACATGTACTGGTCCTACTTACTGCATTGAATCTGTATCACCATTATACACATGTACAGGTCCTGCTTATTGCATTGAATCTCTATCACCATGATACACATGTACAGGTCCTGCTTACTGCATTGAATCTGTATCACCATGATACACATATACAGGTCCTGCTTACTGAATTGAATGGGTATCACCACCATGCACATGTACAGGTCCTGCTTACTGCATTGAATCTGTATCACCATGATACACATATACAGGTCCTGCTTACTGAATTGAATGGGTATCACCACCATGCACATGTACAGGTCCTGCTTACTGCATTGAATCTGTATCACCACAATACAAATGTACAGGTCCTGCTTACTGCATTGAATCTTTATCACCACGATGCACATGTACAGGTCCTGCTTTCTGCATTGAAGCTGTATCACCACGATACACATGTACAGGTCCTTTTTACTGCATTGAATCTGTATCACCATGATACACATATACAGGTCCTTCTTACTGCATTGAATCTGTATCACCACGATACACATGTACAGGTCCTGCTTACTGCATTGAATCGGTATCACCAAGATACACATGTACAAGTTGTCCTTACTGCATTGGATCTGTATCACCACAATACACAAGTACAGGTCCTGCTTACTGCATTGAAACTGTATCAACACGATACACATGTACAGATCCTGCTTACTGCATTGAATCTGTATCACCTCGATACACTTGTACAGGTCCTGCTTACTGCATTGAATCTGTATCACCATGATACACATGTACAGGTCCTGTATACAGCATTGAATCTGTATCACCACAATACACCTGTACAGGTCCTGCTTACTGCATTGAATCTGTATCACCACGATACACATGTACAGGTCCTGCTTACTGCATTGAATCTGTATCACCATGATACACATGTACAGGTCTTGCTTACTGCTTTGAATCTGTATCACCACGCTACACATGTATAGGTCCTGCTTACTGCATTGAATCTGTATCACCACGATACACATGTACAGGTCCTGCTTACTGTAATGAATCTGAATCACCATGATGCACATGTACAGGTCCTACTTACTGCATTGAATCTGTATCACCATGATACACATGTACAGGTCCTGCTTACTGCATTGACACTGTATAACCATACACATTTACAGGTCCTGCGTTCTGCATTTAATCTGTATCATCACCATACACATGTACAGGTCCTGCGTAGTGCATTGAATCTGTATCACCACCATACACATGTACAGGTCCTGCTTACTGCATTGAATCTGTATCACCATAATACACATGTACAGGTCCTGCTTACTACATTGAATCTGTATCACCATGATACACATGTACAGGTCCTGCTTACTGCACTGAATCTGTATCACCACGATACACATGTATAGGTCCTGCTTATTGCATTGAATCTGTATCACCCCGATACACATGTACAGGCCCTGCTTACTGCATTGAATCTGTACCACCACGAAACACATGTACAGGTCCTGCTTACTGCATTGAATCTGTATCACCATGATACACATGTACAGGTCTTGCTTACTGCATTGAATCTGTATCACCATGATACACAAGTACAGGTCCTGCTTACTGCATTGAATCTGCATCACCACAATATACATGTACAGGTCCTGCTTACTGCATTGAATCTGTTTCACCACAATACACATGTACAGGTCCTGCTTACTGCATTGAATCTGTATCACCGTGATACACATATACAGGTCCTGCTTACTGCATTGAATCTGTATCTCCACGATACACATGTACAGGTCCTGTTTACTGCATTGAATTTGCATCACCACGATATACATGTACAGGTCCTCCTTACTGCATTGAATCTGTATCACCACGTTACACATATACAGGTCCTGCTTACTGAATTGAAACTGTATCACCATGATACACATGTACAGGTCCTGCTTACTGCATTGAATCTGTATCACCTCAATACACATGTACAGGTCCTGCTTACTGCATTGAATCTGTATCACCACGATACACATGTACAGGTCCTGCTTACTGCATTGAATCTGTATCACCACGATACACATCTACAGTTCCTGCTTACTGCATTGAATCTGTATCACCATGATACACATGTACAGGTCCAACTTACTGCATTGAATCTGTATCACCATGATAAACATGTACAGATCCTGCTTACTGCATTGAATCTGTATCACCATGATACACATGTACTGGTCCTACTTACTGCATTGAATCTGTATCACCACTATACACATGTACAGGTCCTGCTTACTGCATTGAATCTGTATCACAACGAAACACATGTACAGGTCCTGCTTACTGCATTGAATCTGTATCACCACGATACACCTTTGCATGTCCTGCTTACTGCATTGAATCTGTATCACCATGATACACATGTACAATTCCTGCTTACTGCATTGAATCTGTATCACCACGATACACATGTATAGGTCCTGCTTACTGCATTGAATCTGTATCACCACAATTCACATGTACAGGTCCTGCTTACTGCAATGAGTCTGTATCACCATGATACACATGTACAGGTCCTGCTTACTGCATTGAATCTTTATCACCACCATTCACATGTACAGGTCCTGCTTACTGCATTGAATCTGTATCACCACGATACACATGTACCGGTCCTGCTTACTGCATTTCTCCATCTCCATCTTATTATGCTTCTCCTACCTGTACTCATAGGTTTATAGGTAAATACTAGGCTAACTTTCTACTTGGCCATTTTAAGCCTAAACAATTTCCCTCAAAGGTGAGAACCAAATGCACACCTTTCTTATTTCATTTACTTTTTGTTTTAATTTTACAGTCAGTAAACAGCTAAGCACTGTGTAACAAGCATAAAAAAATGACAGCCACTTTTTTTTTCCCTGTTTGAGCTTAATATGCTGCCATGAAGTGGCGTACATTTTTGAACAGGTGCTACCTGCACATTAACCCCCTGCTGGACAAAATTTGTCATCCAATTAGAGTAGTGATGTACAGCTTATCATTTCTTCACAAATTTATTAAAAAAATGTAGTTGAATGGCTGGTTAGCAACAAATTCACCTGGGGGATTATCAATATGGTTATCTTTGAAAAAGAAAGTAAATATTAGCATTAGCGTTTTTACTAGTATGTTTTATTCCCTTTAATATTATTCTGAACTGGATAATTGAACTGGTACATGGACTGTTGTCAGATAATGAGGCCTGGCTGTGATTATTTTATGAGCGTGCATTTATAAATATCATTGAGATAGTCCTACTATAGATATATAACATCTGTGATATAATGGTGAATAACATGTGTTAAAGATTAACTATATTTTATGTGGCACAGTGGTGAAGTAGTTAATGCGATCACCTTTCAGCATGAGGTTCTCCAGTTCGACTCTCAGCTGAGGTGCCTTCTGTGCAGAGTCTGCATGTCCTCCATGTATTTGTATGTTTGCCCTCTGGGTGCTCCAATTTCTTCCCACATTCTCAAGACATGCTGCAGGAGGACTGGACACTCTATAATTTGCCCTAGGTGTGTGTGTGTGTGTGTGTGTGTGTGTGTGTGTGTGTGTGTGTATACCTCCTGAGGAAGGTTGAGTGCCGGGCTGGCAACTCAACACCTAAAACTCTACTGCTATTCATTCTGTGGACCAATGATCTGCTGTGGTGACCCCTAACATGAGCAGCTGAAAGAAGAAGAAAGATAACTATATTTTCATCTGCATTGTCTGATTGTGACACTCCTTCTATGAAACCACAAATTTATCCACTGAAATTCAAGTACTACTTAACTCACCTGGCAAGAAATGTTTCAATAAGCATTTGTAATTACTCCTGTTTGCACCCTACTAATTTTCCATATATATATATATATATATATATATATATATATATATATATATATATATATATATATATATATATGTGTGTGTATGTTTGTATATACATATATATATATATATATATATATATATATATATATATATATATATATATATATATATATATTTAGTATATCTATCTCTATGTATATGCATATAAAATGTGCATGTATTGATAGATATATAGCTATGTTTTATTTACTTTTGACCTTGTTACCTAGGTTATGGCTTAAGAGTCAGAGAAAGACCAATTAACTTTCCTGTTAGCAGTTAAATAAATATAAGAAATGAACTGACGTTGAGTGATGTTAAGAGTTTTATAAAATAAAAGTTTGTTTCTACATTTATTCATTTAAATATCAGTTGCAAAGTAATATGAGTGCCTTGCAAAATTGTTATTGATTGAATTATCTTTGTCAGGATTTATTTAATATATATATTTTTTTTAAATTGTCATAGCCTTCTGACTCACTTGACCTGTTTGGTTCATGAAGAACTAATTTTTGGAGCATTTCTCCCCGGGCCTCTGCTGAAAACAGGCTCTATGGAACCTAGTCGGACATTCCCGGTCAACAAATGTTACTGATTCAAATAGTTTTCCAAGTTTTGAAATAAACCTAAAAAAACAGAGACTGCAAATTGAAGCCTGTGATTGCCATTTCAGTTGAATGTTTACATAGTACAACTACATTCACACTACTCTAAATCTTACAGTAAAACACAAGTGATCTTTAGTGCTAGAAAACTGCAACAAACAGCTCATTAACACATTTAAACTTTCTACTACCTCTGTGATTAGATGGCAGTATTCTAATTACTACTTTAGAAGAATACATCTCATAAATGTTATAAAACGGACATTGCCAATTGTTAGCACTCTAAAACAAACAAAAAAGTGGTGACCTTCTATAGGAAAAATGAAAAGCAGAAGACATCAGCAAGCTAGGAAAACAGCAGTGCCAAAGGACTTTATAGCCATCCCCAGACAGTGCAGATTACATGGAATCCAAGACAATGAGCCCTTTTTATGACCTTCCAGATATAATTGTTCCAGGCATTAATGTCTAATATGCTCAAGGTATTACTGAGGAGTTTAGACATGAGAAGTTTGCTTATGAAACTTCAAGTGGAATAGGAAAATTGCCAGGAAAGTGAACACACAGGAGATCACATCAACTTCAAAAACAGTAGGTATAGCAATGACTGTGGGTCTACTTTACGCTAAGAACAGAGCCAATAATAAAAAGCAGAACCCCAAAATATATCCTGCTTGGGTCTATATTAGAACACTGAATGTTCAAAATTTTGAGTGTTCTAATATCGACCCATTTTCAGCGAATGCTAAAAATATCGAAGAAACAGAAAACCAAATGTTTTCCTACGGAAAGAATTTGGTTGTCCATTTCTGTTGCTTCAGTATTTTCAGCGCTGTGGTGGAAAGTTACAGGTCAGGTTCAGTTAAGTGTGCGATTGTGTGGACGTGAGGGTTAGGGTGGATTAAGTGAGTTAGTGTTAGGGCGTGGGTCAGGTAAGTGTGCGATTGTGTGGACGTGAGTGTTAGAGCAGGGTAGGTGAGTTAGAGTTAGGGCATGGGTGAGGTGACTGTGTGATAGAGACGGACCTTAGGGTTAGGGTTTGGGTTAAGGTAAGTGGATAGTTAGTGGTGTATGTATAATTTAGTGTAGAGTTAGGTGTAAGAGTTTAGGTGTATGTGTGTGGATTGCTGTTTGTTTGATGTGCTTGTGTTGTGTGTATGTGTTTTGGAACAGCAATTTTTTTCCCTAGGAAAAAAATTGCTGTTCTGAATGTTCGATGTTTTAAATTTTCGATTCATAGGGTTCGATATTAGAACACTCGAAATTTTGAATGTTCTGTGTTCTAATATAGACACTCCAGCTTGATGTGACAATTTACTGAGATTGGCTCATAATTCTATTAGAGTTGTGATTCCCATATTTTGAAGACCCCCCCCAGTACTCACTTTTTTAATTGATTTATTTGCTGACATTTTTATCTAGTATCTAATAGTGCGTTAGTACTAAGGATTTGTTTGGACTACATCGCTTCATCCTATATGACTGTGGTCTTTTGTTTAAACTGTATGTTTAGTTACTTTAAACTCAATTCTGCTTTGATTAGATTTTATTGCATCACAAATTTGAAAAAGACATTTTTTCATGACGCTATTACCATGAAGTATTGGTATAATTCCCCCATTTAGCATACTGTTGCACACTCATGCACACAACTGCACACTTTTATACATTACTAGTTTACTTCATTCACTTTTTTTCTGTAATTTTTTTTTTTTTTTTGAAAAGCACTGACATTTTTTCTGAGCTATTAACTTACTTTTATGTACAATAATATGCATGGATGGTTATTTATTAGATATTATTAAACAGATGTATTTTTTACAATTAATTATAGTGTTCTAGTTAGATAATGTTTATGGTTAGATAGCTATGTGCATTTTCTTTATTTTAGTTCTTGTACAGACCTGAAGAAGGCTTTATTGCATTAGTTAGCCAAAAGTGATTTTAGTTAAAAGTATTTTTAAGTGTATGTTATGCTTTTCTTAATACCTTCTTTTGGAATGTGGGTTGCAAATAAATAGGTAGTGTTTTCCTTATTTAGGATTTATTTTAATCTAATCAGCAAAAGTGTGTGGGGGAGGGTACTTGCTGTTCTAAAATGCACTTTTATGGCCCTTTTTATATTGTTATGAAATAAATAAGCTGGTTTAAAATTAATACATATATTTTCCTCACCTACTTTTATATGTATAAAAGCTGATATGTTTAGCATTGTAAAATATTTCAGATTTTTTGTTACTGAGAATCATTTGTCTGTGGCAAATAAAGGCGTGTTCCTTTGGAACACTACCTGGGTTTCATGATTTTTGGAAATTATTGTGACTGAGCTTATCAAAATGTTTTCATACCACTAGTTTCCCTGTTTTTTACTTTTAATAATTTGGTCTCTTTCAGTCATAATATGATGGTTTTAAATTATTGTTCTCAAAAGGAGAGTACTTTTATTACTGCTGTAATGTTCCTCAGAATGTACAAACAACACCTGTCATCCAATAACCTCTCTCAGTTCCACCTATGTAGACCACTCCTAGAACTCTGCCTCCTCATCCCTTAAACATACTAGCAACCTTTTCAATTTCAAGGCCAGTCTAAAAAATATCTGACTAACACCTGGAACTTACATGCACAAATCTCAAAACAGATGCATGACCACCTACTCAATCTAAGTGTGTGTTTTTTACTCTGAAATCACTAACATCTCCATATCTTAGCAGGTAGTAATGTCCTAACATCACAAGAAGCTCTCAATGTAAAGATACTGTACTAACATAAGCTATCTACTTTTTTAGCCAATACTTACTGTTATTTATTTTCCTCTCTCATGTCCTTCCATAACAATCTTATCTTTCTGTTTGAGTTGAATCACTGCTTATCCTGCTAAGCTCCATTTGTGCCTGATGGAGAATACTTCTTAATCTGAATTACAGAGCTACATAAGTATATTTTTTGCACTTTAATTGTTCAGTGTTTGTTATCAGCACTGCACTGGTTGTATTTATTTTGCTTATCAGTACTGCACTATTTATTTATTTGTGTAACAGTTCTACACTAGTTTACTGCACTGTTTTTATTTATTTATTTGTTTGACTGAATTATTTACTTTTCTGTGTCTCCGTTTATATAATTGCTGATGTGTGGTTGAAGTTTTGTTTTCTCCAACCCACCCACCTACCCCATTGCAGTTGTGCTCTTATAGATGCTGCTTTTGCTGTTGCCCACCTCTACTGTAAGTTTGATAGGGAACACTCCTCCCAGTCCCATCTCATTAGGTCATTCTACCCAATACAGAGTTAATTTGGGAAGGTCAAACCCATTGGTTCCTTAACCTTGAATTTTCCTCTGTTCCTCCTCTCTCCCTTTCCACTTCACTTAAAAAACACTTTATTCAGCTTCTTTCACTGTATTTGTGTTTCCTCCTCCTGCTCCATTACTTCATCTTGCTTTTTCTGCTACTTGCTGCGGCTTGTTCTCTAAAATGTTCAGTTGCATCTTTTTTGTTGCATTTGTTACTGCTTGTTTATAGCCTGTTTAAATTGTAAGTGTTATTCTAAGCCACTTAGTTTTGGTTTAAGCACTTGGGCTTTAGGCTAACCCTGTAGCTCTCCCTGGCCTTTTCTCTCAGATTCTGAAAAATATGGATGGACAGTTTCCTACAGTTTCTCCTGCCAGTCTGGTTGATATGAGCATCCTGAGACAGTGTAGCAGCTGCCTTATGTGCACAGACAATGACCTATTACTACCACCTAGGAACACAATTTGCGAGAGATGCAGTTACATTAGGAACCTAGAGTCCAAGCTCTCTCCCTCACAATCCAGCATATCTGGCACTGAGAAGGTTGTCAACACAATCACTACACCTCAAACACCACCCATGCCTACACAATACACACCCACATATGTGGACATCCTCAACAAAAACATACCCAAACAAAGGAGACCTCCGAGGCAAAAACCTTGAGGCAAATGCACATGAGATCTCCACAGCCCTCCACACCACATACCATGCATAGCTCACACACCTGTGTCTCACAAACACTAAGGCTTAACCATAAACGTAACATATTAGTCATGGGTGACTCCATTGTGAGACACACAGATGTGCCTCTTACCAGGCTGGATAAGGACATAGTCACGGTTAGTTGTTTGTCAGCTGCCAGACTCCACCATATCACACAAGCACTCAAGCCTCTCAAGAACAGGTACTATTATGACTCTGTCATAGTACATGTTGGTGTGAATGACTTGAGACCTACTAAGAGAGACATGATTGGACTTACTGAATATGTGTCCCAGGCAGGTATGTCCCTAGCCTTAAACAGCATTCTACCGTCACCCAGAGTGATGCCTGAAAATTAACAGAAAATGATTGACTTTAACAATTGGCTTAGTTTCTGATGTCATTCCAGGAGGATCCAGTACCTGACAGTCTGGAAAGATATGATTGACAGACCACAATGCTTTCCCAGAGATGGTCTGCATCTGTCTCACCTGGGATTCAGAATTCTGGCAAAGGCTCTTGCCTCTGCTATAGTGCTTTTTTTAGGAAAAGTAATGAGGTTAAAACTACCAACATAATAATTTCAACAAAACACAAATTAAAGGTCATAAAGGTCATGCTGCTAAATGCTAGGAGTTTAAATATAAACTGCACTCATTACAAGCATTCCTAACCCTGGAAAATGCTGACATATGTGTGGTCACAGAAACCTGGTTCAAAGCTGCAGAGAGCGCTCCAGCCTTACCTGGTTACTCATCCTATCATACATTCAGACCCCAAACTGTGGGTAGTAAAGCCAAATAAGATGGAATTCCTAAGACTGGATAGCACAAAGACACAGTCTCCATGGTGAGTCTTACAACAGCCCTTACTTTAAGAGGAATAACACATATTTAGTTTTTTAAAATCTCATTTATTTATACTCTGATGGATGAGAGCCCTTAATAATTGGTTATATTTAAAGGAAGATAGTGAGTCGAACTGCTTAAGCCACGGTGGTGCAGCGGTAGCGTTGTCACCTCACAGCAAGAGGTTCTCCCATTTGATTCTTGGCTGGAGCACCTTCTGTGTGGAGTCTGCATGTCCTCCCCATGGTTTAGTGGCATTTGAAAGACATGCGTGAATGGGCGTGCCTATGTTGAAGGTTGGGTGTCGAGCTGGCACCGTAAAAATCTACTGCCAATCAATGGTGGACCTGAGTTCCACTGTGGCGACCCCTAACCGGGAAAAGCCGAAAGAAGAACAAAAGTGAGTCAAACTGCTTAACATGATAAGAGAGTTTCTTTTAGAGATTTGTGGAGTTTTGATATAAACCTGACCCTCTGCTTTGTTTTATTTATCTGAAGGTGAAGATTTAGATCCCTGGTTCTAGTACTGCTGCCTCCATTAAACTTGCAAAGATACAGGAGGTCCAAGAGAGGCAGGTCTCTTATGGCATGGGAATCAAGACACAGATCTCCCCTCAAAAGTCAGCAAGACACTGACTAAATGAATAGAGCTTTTAACCATTCCCAATAGCTCAGAGGCTTTAGGACTGTGATCCTTTTGGGAAAAAAAATTGTGGTCTGTCTAATTGTTGGATATTTTTAGGGAGATACCTCCCAAAGGGGCACTGTACTCAACAGCCTGTCTAATCAATAGCAAGTATAAGAGAGTGATTACCTATTTAAACCCCTTGGAGATATTCTTTTTATAATTAGCTGTGCTAAGAAAAGGAGTGCCCAACAACTGTTGTAGCATGATGGTCAGAAGTAAGGTAAGGTAGGGGTGTGCTGCTTATATATTGTGATGAGTGAAGAGATGGTCTACCAGTGTGATAATACTGCACTTTTTAGCATTTAGTTTGAGCCCATATTAGTGTACAAAGAGTTTAACATGGAGACTTCATGCTGCAGGGTGTGGGTGTCAGACCATGACTTAACTACTCCTAGTTTTGACAGATGTCAGAGCTGCACGTAGTCAAACAAGATGTCTTTTTTGGCATTTGAGATCTAAAAGCATTATGGAGCTTCTTACTACCTTTCTATGAGAGGAGTGATTATATTAGTTTTGAGAAAGCAACATTGCGCATTAATAAATTATAGGCAAACAGTATGGGTTTATAAGTGATGGGAATATTCTAGACAAATAGAATTTACTACAACATTATGTTGTCTAAATATTAACTAAATAAATGTTGCTGATTTGTTGCAGCAGTTGTGGGCTAAGAACTCTTAATATTTTATCTTTGGGTGAAAATCTTAATCTGGTTTATGTTATTTTAGAAAACAGAACATTTTATGGAAGATATATGGGTATAGTGAATGTCAGAATAATACTGAATTCCCAGGACATCGAATACCATTTCTCAGGCCACTGTCTCTCTGATTATATTAGTCCAAATTAGGTTTTAAAGTATGGCTGGGGAGTCCCATACTCTATCCAGTCTAATGCTGTAGCAGCTGTTGCACCATTATTTGCTTCTGCTTATCCTTTAGAAAGTTGGGGAGCAGGCCCATTCATTTTCATGACCTGGAAGTGCCAAGGTTCAATAATTCAACATTTGCTATTCATGTTTCACTCAACCAGTGAAATTCAGTCGCCTGCACAGAATGGTGGGATATTTTAAGGAAGATTTTAAAATGTGTTGCAGTGTAGCCAAAGCATTTACATAATGAGTATGATCATAACAGAAAAGCATAATAGATCGCGAGTGCCAATTTATATGGGGGTTATATCCATGCATCTTTCTGGAGGTGGCTTAAAGACAAGAGTGGAATGAAAATATAAATAAATAACTAAACTACCTATATTTTGTCATGGAGAACAAATGAAGCTGCACATGATGTTGACTTGTCCTTTATACATATGTAAGACTTGGTTTCATTAAACAATTCTATCATTCATTGAATGCTAGCTCCACAAATGCTGCATCACCAATCCTAACTTGTTGGTCACAAGTCATCAATTGTTTCTGCATTTATCTCTAATACCTTAAACAAAAAATTTTAAAGTGACCCTAGCATTCTGTGGAATGGATTACAAAAATAACTTAGCTATCAACACACAACAATGAATGTTAGCACTCTTGGGAATCCAAAAGGAGCACAGCTTCTGCAAAAGAATTAACAAACACAGACTCAATAGCCACCCCCTCAAACATTCACAAAGAGTAGCTTTTTCACCAACTATATCAATAGCAGATCCAACAGGCATATCACAACCATTCACAAAACAACAAGAGTGTCTAGGAATAATGCTAGATTAGAATCTTCCTTCTTTTCGCAATGCTGAATATCAAGAAGAAACATTTTACTTCAAAGTCACTTTTATAATACTTAATTTAACTACACAATCAAAACAAGCTATAGATATTAATATATCATTATCCAGATTAGAGTTTCCCTTACCTCTAACTGCTTTTCTTTCTTGAAGCCATCCATTTTGCAACATTAGAAAACAAGTTTCTCAGATTTGTCCACCTGTGTTGCAACATAGAACCCACTGTATAACATTAGATAAAAACTTTAGAACCCACTGTATACATTTTGATAAAAACTTACTGGCTGTCAGTAATGGCTAGAACAATTTTTCTTCTAAATACACTTAACTTTTAATCTTCTTAGAGAAAATCAACATTGCTGCAATATAAAAACAATGCACACTACTGTGAATACCCAACTATGAAAAACACATTATACCTTAGATACAGCTGAAAAAAAATTAACGAAAATAGGCCCCAACAAACTGCTATGACATCCTACAAGGAATAAACTAATTGTGTTATAAACTTTCTGTAATCCTAGATGTTTCAGTTGATCTGTATTGCAGTATTAAATCCTGGGTATGTTTCAGGAGATGTACTCTGCTTTCTGCCAAAGGCCTGGATAAAAAATAAAATGTTTTTGTTCTGGAAACACACAGATACACTATAGAATGGACACATAAGCAGGTCAGTCTGAACAATATTAGACACTACTGCTTTTTAATTCATTTTTTTCCTTAAATCAGCATCTTGTATTGATTCTGATATTAGAATTTTGTCTACTTCATCTTTTCACAGTTTTCATTTGCATTGTAAATTATTGGCGTGTTTGAGATAAACAGTGTTTTGTGGTAAAATAACTAAATAAAGTTGAAGATAAATTTATTTACAATCAGTGCAACAAACATG
This sequence comes from Protopterus annectens, assembly GCF_019279795.1. Classification (NCBI taxonomy): domain Eukaryota; kingdom Metazoa; phylum Chordata; order Ceratodontiformes; family Protopteridae; genus Protopterus; species Protopterus annectens. The sequence goes on from NC_056739.1 coordinate 227,385,134, forward strand.
AAATAATGCGGCTGGAGAACAAAAACTCATGGGAAAGGTTTGCCGCTCAAGTGGAAACATTGCCAACAATAGCATGGAAGGGAACAATGAAGTTATGTGTATTCCTAACGCATCAGAAGACATTAAGAATGAAGTAAGAAATCCTGATGAGGTAATGGGATGCATAACAAGAGGCATTAATAATTGAATACGATAAGCATTTATTTCCTTTCTACAGAGAGCTGTAAAGAATCCATTGCTTGAATACATTTTAGGGCAAAATGAACAAACGCAATGATTAGAATCATGTGATTATATCAGAAGTATAATATAACTTTAGTTAAGATACTACAGAATGCTTTCTTTCACTGTCACTCTACCATTATCTCTCATGTAATGCTGCAAGTCAAATGACTATTTTATTGAGTTGTCTTAATGTAAAGAATTGTAGATATTTGGAATACATGCTTGTAAAAGGTAGAAATAATGAACACAGAGGAAAAATTCAGGCAAACATTGAAAATAAACACATAAATGAGACAGAGTTAAGGCTTCCACTGCTGGCCAGCTAACATGAACAATTTTAATATGGTCCATGTATGCTCTAGGCAGTTTTGTATCAATGCAGTGTGCCAGGTTATTGGTATTGCTAGGTCCAGTCCATCATGCATGGCAGAGTAATCCGCAATGTATGGAAACAAATGCATTTTCGATATGTGCAGATAAATATGTTATCTTCTACAGATAAAAGTATCTGTAAGAATTTTATAGTGGTATTCGTTTTAAGTCCTAAAAGATAGACAAGCTTTATTAGTTGAACATTCATATCTCTTAATTATTTTTACACATTTAAGCATACCGAACCCAGATATGATAGTTGTCCTGTGGTAACGGGATGGTATTATTAGTGTTTATTAATTAGTTGTTTGTGTACTGCATCATGTGAAGGTAGGGAGCTTTGTGTATTAAAAACATTCACTATTTTACTCTAGTATGAAACCGAGTATACTGCATAGAGTTGAGAGATAATTGCCAAATAAATAATTCTGTTTCATTAAAACTCACAAAAAAGGTGTGAAATAGAGTTCTACATCCACCTTGTTTTTTATGCCATTGTTAGTCAGTTGTTGATCTTCTGGGGTAGTATTAATATTACTTATGTCTAAAAATTAAAGTGCCAGTAGAAATAAGACTTTTAAAGTGAATGATGTCATACAAACATTTACTACCCTTATAAAACAGTTTCTACTGCAGACTTGATTGCTGAATTCCCTGACACTCATTGTAAGGCAAGCTTTATTGTTATCTATAAAAAGCTATTAAATGAATGGCTTGGAAAGAGATATGCAACCATAACTTATATGACAATTAACTACTAGGTAGCCTTAAATGAGAATTTAAGTTTGTTTAATCAACTACACTGAACACTGAATATTGAACTGCCTTCCTTGGATTTGTCTTGATAGGTTTCAAACCTGGGCAAAGTGCTGACGTGTTTGAAGAGAGGGGAGCTTTGTTTTCTGTTTCTACAGCACTCTACAACATTGCAAAATCAGAACACTCAAATGGCTATATAGGCCTACTGATAATACCCAACAATAAACTACTATACCAATTTAATTATATGAAATATTACTATTGCTAATTAACAAAGCAAAATAAAGGAAATTTGCCCACAGATATTGTAAGACAAGTCATACAAACACCAGGGAACAAATAGTTTATTACATATGCCATCTCTTTTATATGACTATGTATTTCTGTAATATACAGTAGCTGTGTGTTTGTGTTTCCATAACAATGAATATAATGATTAGAGTCATGTAATAAAATCAGAAACATATCAGCTTTATTTATAATACATCAGAATGTTTTCTTTCACTACCATTTTGCTGCCATCTCTTATGTACTCCCATGGATAATAGAAGTATTAAGCAGCCAAAACAATTCAAAACTGCTATGAAAAACTTTCTAAGAAGCACCTGGACCTACCACTGCACACACTTTCCTTAACTGCCTACACTTACCTCTTCAGCTCTCTCCTACTTACCTCAACCACTTTTTTCCTCTCATCCTTACTCAACAACCATAACTGTGAAACTAGCTTGTAAGTAGCTTAGACTACCTACTATAACTATCTACTCTAATATGTTTATGACTAAACTATTGTTACCTAAATAGCTAGTGGTCAAATGCTTGCACACATTCCTTTCATATTGTATGTTGTTATGTAGCTATATCCTTAGTGACGGTGTTCTTGATAATACTGTATTGTAAACTATATACTAACTTTTTAATATTGTACTACACTTTGCATATGTGTTAACTGTGGAGCTTTTCTCCCTAGGCCTCCATTGAAAAAGGGCAACAACTCAGTCAGACTAACCCAGTCAATAAATGCCAAATAAATAATAAATAAGTAAATGTAATGCTGCTAGTGAAATGACTGCTAGGTGAACATATAACTTAGAATTTGACATTGACTGTCTAGAGGCTGTTGAAGGTCTAATTAGCCCTTCAGTCTGATAAACAAATGTAAAACAAAGAGACAAATGACTAAAACTACCGTATCCACAAACCTGCACCTTCCTGTACAAGTCAGAATGCTTGTGCCCTGGCTTCATCAGACTGCAAAGTGTTAGTCACAGACTATTTGATGAATGGTCTCACTGGGGATACAGTAGCAGCAATACCATATATAGGGAGGATTAAAGTTGACAGCATTGGAGACAAGCTGCTAAAGGGCATGACTGATACCACAGGACAGTTGCTGATTGTGTTGTATGGTACTGGCATTGATATAAGGAGCTGCATACACTATTACTATTCACCATCACTATATACTGTCTCTTTAGTTGTTAGGAACTGCAGTAAGTAGACAGTATTTTTATTTACTTTTCTGTTTATTTATTTTATTTGTTTATGCATTGTTATCTTATTTATTTATCTTTTTGATAACCAGGTTTGTTCCAGTATTTTAGTATCGACTTTTCAGGAGAGAGTTGAGATGGTATTTATACTACTAGAGAAAATTTGGCCAGGGCATCAGGAACTTCCCCTTCTATTTTTGATAAGTGCCATGGGATCTTTTACATCCACCTGAGCTACCACCAACTCAGGGAGGTGAGGCCTTAGTTTAACATCTTATCCAAAGTATAAGGCAGTCAGTGGTCCACCTTCCTGTCTGAGGCTGACTACACAAGGACAAAGGCACATTTCACAACAGATCCAGAAGTGTCTGTACTTTAACTGGTTAATGTTCTATTAGCTTTTTGATGCTCCCTGTGGAAAATGCTATAAAGAAATGCATTAATTTGAGATCACATTAGTTTGTGTGCTTTTCAGTCATTCATAACAGACACTTCAGATACTCTTTAGTATGAGTGTTCATGTTTTACTTAATTGCAAACACTGAAAATAAACTGAAGTGGTATTTTTACATGAAGGAACATTAGACCCCATCGATGAACAGAGAACTATTAAATGCACAGTTGCAGGTATGTAAAAGATTAATTTATCTGTACCATTAGTAAGACTTACTATCTTCAGTGGGGTAATGAAATAAGAGATCAAGACAATAATCTTCAAAGTAAATGAATAGACTTACATCTTGCATTGCCTGTATTCTTCTCGCTTAGTGTAGCTTGTTGGAAGAGCACAGTTTTCCATATATATTGGTGCAGTTGATCCCAGGATATAGGCACCATCCATGAAATATGCATTAGTATTGGGAAGGGACAGCTTACATCCAGGGGCAGTAACTTTGCAATCTGAACTGGATAGCAGTAACAAAGCAAAGGCAATCCAGGCTGTCATTACTAGGGGAGAGGCTGGATGAATGGAATAGGCAAAAAAGATATTAACCAAGCTGACAACTAGTAGAGTAACAGGTAAAATGCGTCAAAAATAGATGACTTTTATCTCCTTGAACTGAAGCAGGTAGTGTAATAATTAGCAAACTAAGATCTGATAAAACAGAGGAAGTACATAGTACTATACAAAAACAGAATACTATTGACAATGATGAGCAATGCTTTGTAAAATTAGTCTGTCTCCCGTTAGTGGTTACGTATCAGTTGTTACACTTTCCAGCACTTCTGTTATACCTGTGCTACTCCTTTCCCATGGAAAGTTCCTTATAAATGCCTGGTTCATCACAGGATTGCACCTTATGCTGTCCAATTTTATTTACTGTTATGACTTGTAAATTAAGACACTTATATGTATGTATGGATTTGCTTTTTAATTCATTTATTTAGTTATTTCTGGAGTGTTTCTCCATGGGCCACTGCTGAAAATTGGCTTTGTTCCAAGTCGGACTTTCCTGGTTAACAAATGTTAAATAAATAAAATAAAAAATAAATACATTTGTGTATGTCATACCTTGTATATGAATTAACTTGACCCAGGCTTGTGCGCTACCTCCATTCTATATCTGCCACAAGTCAGGGAAGAAATGAATCTTAAGGCCCAGCTTACTCACACATCAACAAAATAATTCATTAGTAAATATGTACATAAAGACTTACAGATATTAACATTTTAGCTAACAGGTCACTCAGTGCATGCCTCATTTTCTGAAATATTACAGAAAATGAAAATGTCATGTACAAATACTATGAAATGAAAACTGTGTTGGCATCTTCTCATTACAGTTCTGTCAGAATGACTTTAAATGATGCCACCTTCACATTTCAATATTTGTAGAAGTTAACAAGAGTACTTTATAGAATCATATTTGCCACAGTTTTCTCGGGACCCAGAGGTTGCAATAAATGGGGTATGAGGTACAAAGTGTAAGCTCATAGTCTAGCCTATTACCCCATGTGAGAATCAAACCTTACACCTTACACCCATAAGATGTACGCCTTAACCATTATTCCAATCTTCCATATGCTTAACTGCAATGGACAAGTGAATGTGAACCAGCAAACTAGTGTTAGTAAATAGCACACTCGACTGAATGACTGACAAAATAATTTGCAATTAAAATTATTTCAAAAGGATTCATGTCAGCAAAACTAGGCATCCCAGCATAATGTGTATTGAAAAGCAGCCTGCAGAAGTTTAGTTGCATTTCCTCTATCCAACTTTGCTCAGACTGCAGAAGTTCAAGCACTAATAAACTTGGGAAAACAAGTACTAGAGCTTATGACTGATATGAACAAATTCAACTCTAGGAAAAAAATGCACAATTAAGCCCTCTGCATCCTTAACATCAATTACTTTATTATTCGCACTCTGTGGTTGCAGTATAGAGAAAAAAAAATGAAAGTATATAGCTTGTTTCTTTCTTTCTCCTGGAGTCTGTGACACCAAAACAGCTGTTAAACAGACACATGCAGGTAATAATGTCTTGCTTGTATGATTCTCATGAAAGAATTATATTTGCACTGAAGATGTGTGATGTGAACTGTTATGAAAGATCAACTGTGACACAAGGTTAGGTGGTCTTTGCAACTAACTGTAAGACCCCCCCCCCCAAAAAAAATATATATATATATTAAAGAAAATATTTATGTGGATTGAAAGTCCTTTATACTTCCCATGTAGTGTGTTACAACCCCTAAGTATTAAAATAAGTTCTGAACTCACTCATTTTTTTGGGACAAATGATACATTCCTCAGTGCAGGGATCACTGTGCCATTATCCAGTAGTATCTATGCCAGTACATATCCTCTTTGTTTCGCTCTCCTCCATTTTACCCACTTTACATTGTTTGGAGATTTTGTTCTTTGGCTGTCCAATAATAATCAATGAAAGTATATTTCCCACCATTACTACCTTCTTCCTACTCAAATGAGTTTTGTTTTCTATAGACTTTCTCTCACAGCACTGTTACCTCTGTTTATAATACCCTTAACATTCTGATCACATCTTCAACATTAATCATTGACCTTCATTTTACCATTAAGAACAGCTATATAACAGGTACATCATACACATTTTCTGTCACATTTGTTATATATCCATAATAAAGAAGCATTAGATCATTAATTAGCAGTGGACCTCATACACCTGTAGATCATTTCAAGGCCTTTAACTGAGATCTTCATAAAAGAATGCCAACAGAAATGGATAAAATGGACATCAACAACAAGTATATAATTAACTGGATTATTAACACTCTGCAAGTTTGAAGGTGTAATGAACGAATAAGAAACATTTACTCAGGTATTATAGTGCTGAGCAAGAGCAGCCCCGGGGATTTGTTATGGAATCCTTTCTGTTTAATACTTTTAGGCCAACAATCCCATCTTGCAGTGGAAGCTGGATAAGCAGATTTATGGGTGACTCAAAGGCTGGAGCTAGAATGGTGAACACAGAAGAACAAAAGAGAATGCAACACTTTCTAGAGTCCCTTTAAGACCAGTCTGTGTATAACTAGGGCCTGTTTAAGGTTACCAAATGCAATGTTATTCATTTTAATAGCAGAAATCATAACTTCCCATATGTCATGTATAATCAATTACTATCAGTTGCAGAGTCCATAAGAGAGTTAGGAGCAACTCAGAGAATCACTCAGTTGTGTAAATTAGCACTAAGAGCCATGTTAGTGAACACAGCCAAAATGCTGCATTTCTCCAAGCTGTAGTCAATGAGGGAGACAATGTAAAAGGTATGATCCTATAATAGTGGAGTGGAAGTTGTGGGGTTTGTAAGATTGTGTGTATGTGTGTGCGGCTGTAAAAGTATGAATCAGTGGTCTCCACTGAGAAGAGTGTGTGTGTGTGTGTGTGTGTGTGTGTGTGTGTGTGTGTGTGTGTGTGTGTGTGTGTGTGTGTGTGTGTGTGTGTGTGTGTGTGTGTGCATGCGTGAGTGCGTGTCTGTGTGTGTGTGTGTCTACCTAGGTGGTCAAAGTAAGGGGGTTAGTTAAGGAATCAGAGAAAAGGTGTGTGTTTGGTCATATGCATGGTTGAATCAGTAACTGTGTCTATGGGATCAGTCAGGTGATAGGTGTCTTATGGTAAGTATCACTCTGGATATGTGTGGGGGGTGGTATATACATGTCAACTGCCCAAGACTAATGAGGAAATCCTTAATACTGGATGAAGGGACACTAAACATTTTGCATCACAAAGTACTTTCTGAATAAACATTAGTATGAAAGTCAAATATGTGACATAAATGACTGACTGTAATCATTTGTGATTTATGAGGGACAGGGCATTTATAAGAAGCAAAACTAAAAATGGATTAGAGGGAGGTGTGTGTGTGTGTGTGTGTGTGTGTGTGTGTGTGTGTGTGTGTGTGTGTGTGTGTGTGTGTGTGTGTGTGTGTGTGTGTGTCTGAATGTGTGTATGTATGCCTGTGAGAGCATGAATGGGGGGTTGTGCCATCTCAATCCATGGACCAACAGTGGTAATTATCACTAGTGGTAGCAGCAAATGATTCAGAGACATACAAGTTAGCTGATAATAAGGGAGTCCACATCCCAGCTATTAAAATCTCTGCACTGCACTTCCCTTGATCATGAAAACTGCTACTATGACCTGGCAGAAGCTAAAACAACTTTAAAAGCTGTTAGGTACTTCTCAGTGCCACACATAACCAAAAGGGAGGCAGAATGAAGTGTTTAACAGCTTTTAAAGATATTAGTTCCTCAAAAGGTCAGTTGCATTCTGTCAGCTGTGTGAGTTACAATGCCTTAGGTAGAATAAAATATGGGAATTCTGGACAGCTGCCTAGATTCCTTGGCTGAAGGGGGGGTATTGGGCAGCCAGAATGCAAGATTTTATGTTCATGTTCTAAAACGTAACTGCACTGCAGCACCACATGGCCATATACCAAGTGTTCATTCACTGAATCAACAAAGAACAGACACTTGTGCATGGTCAGCATCTCTGCATTACGGCACAAGGGTATCCTCTGTTGTCTCACTGTAGGCAGGGGACATGCTTATGGAATGCCTATTAGGAAAGGAAGAGCTTAGATGTGAACAAGTGGTGTGACTATATACATGATGTAGTATAACTAAGGAAGTGATTGTGTGTGTGTGTGTGTGTGTGTGTGTGTGTGTGTGTGTGTGTGTGTGTGTGTGTGTGTGTGTGTGTGTGTGTGTGTGTGTGTGTGTGTGTGTGTGTACACTGAATTCCAAAACTAAGGACAATAGTTAAGGATGTCAGATTGCTGGATGAGTAATTGGCAAGTTGAGATCACATGGACAAGGGCCAGAAACTGAGGAGCAAATAAGCAAACTAAATGATGACCAGCTTTTATCTGCCTGCTTATTCATTCCTGGTTGTGCAATTAAAAGTGCACTTTGGTGGATTACAGACTTAAAATGAAACAAGATAATAAAACAGTAAGGAAGATGTTGCCATTTTATTACATTGTTTCTTTACTTGTGGAGAAACAAACCAGGTATCCTAGCTTGATTAGATCTAAGGCCTTCACCACACTAGTCCAGGGCCTACCCAGCCAAAACTTTTTCCAATACAGGTGCTTGTTTCTCTGAGGAAAGCATAAAGCAGCATCATAGGCCAGTCAGTGACTCATCTCTATTACTGCGTGTAATAAACTAGACCAAATACTGAAATAAATGTTCATCATCCTACCCTAGTCCTGCTTATTCTTCCCTACTGACTTTGTACTTTATTTGCTTGTTTTATTTTTATTTTCCAGTGGTAAAAGAAATTACTGATCTTACTTTTTTTGCAATTTTGCTTCCTTACTTTATGAGGGTGAAGGAATCTGCAGTAGTACAGCAGTAGCGTTGTTGTCTCGCAGCAAGAGGTTTTCCTGTTTGATTCTCGGCTGGAGCGACTTCTGTGTGGAGTCTGCATGTTCTCCCCATGGTTGAGTGGCCTCCAAAAGACATGTGTGAATGGGCCTGCCTTCACTGAAGGTTGGGCATCAAGCTGGCAACTCGGCACCATAAAAATCAACTGCCAGTCATTAGAGGACTGGAGTTCCACTGTGGCAATCCCTAACTTGGAAAAGACATATAACTTTATGAGGGTGAAGAAAAAAATTGCATTCCATTTTCAGGCTTCTGGTAGGAAAGCACAATATAGGTGCAGTGTCAGAAATAGGCCAAATAAATGAAATACATTATGGTTATCTTGTCAAATACATTATGGCTATATTTCCCACTTTATGTTCCCTGGAACTGCTGCACTTAAAAAAACGAAAAAAGGAATGTACTTTGAAATGTAATGAAGAAAAACAAAATGCTAAAGTGGTAAGAAAAAAAATGTCACAACTGATCAGACAATATCTATTTCCAAAATACTGTTTAGTTTCTTATCAATTTTGAGGTGACATATACATGTCACTCCACATTAGAATTAGCCTAGTACTGTTGTTGTGTTGCAAGTGCAAAAAATGGTTGTGTTTATTTTTTGTAAACTGGGCCACTTACTTGAGGCGGTTTAGTTTGATTCTTGAGATCTTTGCCACTCTGAAATCTTTTTACTGTCACAGGTTTCTTGAACTTCTTTTCAAGTCTCCTGCTGGGCAAAAGGAAAGGAGGTCAAGCCTAATCAAACTAAGAGGCAGGTTAGGCTTGAGAGTTTATGAGAATGTGCTGTATGTAAAGGTGAGCTTACACATGTTTTATTCAATTGAAAAAAAAATTAAAAAGTGTGTGTGAGCATGTATAAATGTAATACATACGTACATACTTACATGCACACACAAATATGTGTGTGTGTGTGTGTGTGTGTGTGTGTGTGTGTGTGTGTGTGTGTGTGTGTGTGTGTGTGTGTGTGTGTGTGTGTGTGTGTGTGTGTGTGTGTGTGTGTGTATGAGTGTGTGTGTGTGTGTGTGTGTGTGTGTGTGTGTGTGTGTGTGTGTGTGTGTGTGTGTGTGTGTGTGTGTGTGTGTGCATGTATGTATACAGTAAATATATATATAAAGTGTCTTTGTGTGTATATGTATATGTATAATTATCTATGTATATTGTACAGCGACAGGCTAGTTGGCAGTAGGTTTTAACAGCAGCTACTGGACCTAATCTCTTTCCTAGTAATATACTTAGTATGAAATTTTACAAAATACAGATTTTTACTGTTTAGCTTCCAGAAACAAAGTTAATGTAGCCTATAGATATATCGATTTATATTTGGAGGAACTTATATTAAATGGAAGAATTTCCTTGGAATTATTTTGTTTCTGAATGTTCACAAACCAGTTATTCCAGCCATATTTATGATATCTAATGTGCACAAAGATATCATTAAACCTCCTTATAGACCCATTGTAGCAGCTGAGGGCTCTAAACTGAGGCTTTTGGAATTCATGTGGATAGGAAGCTAAAACCTATTTATGTATCTGAAAAAACACTTATTAAAAGATTCCTGGGATTTCTTTGGAAGATTGACCCCAGAGATATGGGAGAGTTCCATTGGCTTTTTGACAATTGATGTTATGGACCTTTTCAAATCTATCAACTGTCTATCTAAAGGATGACTACTGGTATAGTGGAGGTAGCTATTGGAGTGAGTAGGTTTTCTATAAATGGAAGATCTCAGGACATGGTTATCTGGGGACTTGGTAATTAAAACATTCAGGTAGGCTATTTTATCCAGACCAGTGGTGTGTGTAAACTTTAAAAAGGAGGTAATCTGATTAATTACTCAATAAAATGTGGAATTTAATGTATTGGTCCTATCCATGCAATAAACAAATCATCGAAATAGTGCCCTTCAAAATAGATGTAATCATGTTTTAATACATCTATTTTAAAATGCATTTTAACAGATGTTGGGGATAGCAATGGCCTTCACATGTAGCCCATTATTTGCTAATATTGTTATGGCTTGGTGGAAGAGGGTTTATTTGTTTCCTTGTGAATTTTACAACTATGTTAAGATGTATATGAGATATTCAGACTATTTGTTTATTGCATGGTCATCCTTTTCATGTTAAAAGGGAAGTGGTAAAAGAGCAACTAGTTAGGGTAGCTCGTATGGTTACAGACTATGATGATTTCCTTCAAGAATGTACATATATACTCAAAATGTTTTCCAGTAAAGGCTACTCACCATGGTTATTGACCAAAATTCATAATGAGGTGGTTGACAAGCATAATAAGTGTGAATATAAGCCCCTCCTGCATGTTTTTTCTGTGCAACAGGAAGATGCAAGTATGGCATCTTTGGTGAATATTAACCAGGATATTATGCCTTTGACAGGTGCTGGTACCCAGAATGTTGCTCAGGGTAAAGAAAACATTTTTTTGCCCTTTTATTACTACATACTATAGTAACAGTTTCCTTATTACTGATATTTTGAATAAAAACTGGAATATTATTATAGATAACCAGGATATCCAGGATAGACTGGTGTTACATCCCAATATTGTGTATAGGGGTGTGCCTAATATAAAAAGTGGGTCTATATCAGAACATCGAAGTATTAAAACTTTGAATGTTCTGATATCGAACACTATTCAGTGAACACTAAAAATATTAAAGCTGCAGAACAGCGAATTCTTTCCTCGGGAAAGAATTTGGTTCGCCGTTTCTGTGACTTCGCTATTCTTAGTGCTGTGGTAGAAAGATACGGGTTGGGGTCAGGTATGTGTGCGATTGTTTGTATGTTAGGGTTAGGGGCAGGTTAAGTGAGCTAGGGTTAGCGTGTGGGTTAGGCGTATGTGCGATAGTAACAGACTTTAGGGTTAGATGCGGTTTAAGTGAGTTAGGATTAGGGCGTGGGTTAGGTGAGTGTGCGATAGTGACGGACCTTAGGGTTAGGGTTTGGGTTAAGGTAAGTGGGTAGATAGTAGTATATGTTTAGTTTAGTGTAGCGATAGATGTAGGAATTTAAGTGGATGTGTGTGGTTGCTGTTTGTTTGATGTGCTTGTGTTGTGTGTATGTGTTTCAGAGTAGCAAAATGTTTCCATGGGAAAAGATTTGCTGTTCTGAATGTTTGATATTTTCATGTTTAGATGTTTTGGGGCCAATGAAATAGCATTAGCTATTTTCGTCTTTTGATAACGTGATATAAATGCTAAAAAGCATTATGGAGAAGCAAGTGGTTGAGAATAGGACCAACAATGGGAGGATGGTTCCATGTGGAATGTGTAGTCAGTGCAAACACATTTTTATTGGTACAAGTGTCAGTACAAGGGGAAGCAATATTAATATAAAAGGAAAATATTCCTGTTATTCCCAGTCAGTGGTGTATATTGCTTTGTGCTTGCAATGTCCTGCCTTTTATGTAGTCAAGACTGAACGTAAACTTGCTCAGAGAATATATGAACACCAGTATGATATAGCCCATATAAAGGAGACTAATGCCTAATATTGGCATCTGATTAAGTACCCTGAACATCAGTTCAAATGTGTGGTAGTGCATCAAGTTCAAAAATGTCCCTGTAATGGTCCTTGGAAACTTTACTTGGAACAAAAGGAAACTCAGTGGCAAATTTATTTGAATGTATGTTTCTCCCCTAGGTGAATGACAGTATTTCCATCTCCAGTACTTTAAAATTAAAACAGTTCAAAAAATAACAAGTATAGTTTTTAAATTCATGTTTGTCAGTAAGTAATAATGTTTGTGTCTTGTTTATACACTTGTAACCATATAGATAGTTTGTTATACATTTACTCTATATCTTTTTTAAAAAAATGTTCTTACATTTTTAAACATTTTGGTAAACAAAGAGTTACTATTGGGGCTTCAGGTTGCAATTTTTTAATCATTGTTTTAGATTCATTGGCTTTTGGACCATGATGTATTTCAAGAGTGGTATAAGAAGGACAGATATATATTTTTTCTTTATCTGAAGAAGTTTGGTTCTTGTACCTGATGAAAGTGCTTATTATAATTAAAGTTTGTGTTCTGGGATTCTACGCACTGCTTTTCTTTTCTTTTTTGTTTTACTAGTTTTGGTTGCTGTAGTATTAGTACAACTAACTAGATCAGAAGGGGTTCTATTCTCAGGTCTGGCAAATGTGTGTGTGTGTGTGTGTGTGTGTGTGTGTGTGTGTGTGTGTGTGTGTGTGTGTGTGTGTGTGTGTGTGTGTGTGTGTGTGTGTAAGTGTATGTATAAGAGTTTGTAAGTGTGTATGTTTATAAGATGAAGTATTTTGAGGACTTCCCCACCCACAACACTTCCCAGTGCCCTACTTTAGCAGTCCTGCTGATGTCATTGCCCTTAGAAGTACCTTTGGACAGCACTCAGCCCTATAAGCTCCATGGCACATGTAATAACTAAGTAACAGTATAGTGTAGATAACTAGATATTCAGAGGTTCTGCACTCAGTGTGTGTGTGTGTTTGTGTGTGTGTGTGTGTGTGTGTGTGTGTGTGTGTGTGTGTGTGTGTGTGTGTGTGTGTGTGTGTGTGTGTGCGTGTGTGTGTGTGTGTGTGTGTGGTATGGTAATGCATTTTGATGCCCTTCCCACCCAGTACTTTTCCCATTGACATACTTTACAAGGGCTCTTCATCATGTGATAACTGAGTAACACTGTAGTACACATAACTAGAGAGGTAGGGGTTCTAAACTCAATACTGGCAACTGTGATGGTGTGTGGTGTGTGTGTGTATGTGTGTGTGTGTGTGTGTGTGTGTGTGTGTGTGTGTGTGTGTGTGTGTGTGTGTGTGTGTGTGTGTGTGTGTGTGTGTGTGTGTGATCATATCATCTGTGTGTGTGTGTGTGTGTGTGTGTGTGTGTGTGTGTGTGTGTGTGTGTGTGTGTGTGTGTGTGTGTGTGTGTGTGTGTGTTTTGGTGAGACTCATATCCTCTGGGGGTGTGGGTTATACCATTTTGGGGCATGTACCATCCAGTACACATCCCATTACCCTACTTTACAAGGCCTGCTGATGTCATTCACCTTAGATGTACCTGTATACACTTGTCAGCCTTCTAAGCTCTGTGGCATGTGCAATAACTGTGTAATACTATAGTGGAAATAATTATATAGGTAGGAGTTCTAATCTCAATACTGACAACTGTAGTAATGTGTGTGAAACATATCTCCTGTGGCTGTTGTGTGTGTAGGTTATACCATTTTAAGGCCTGTTGACCCCCTACCCATGACATTACTTTAAAAAAGCCTGTTAGTGGCATTAGCCTCACATGCACCATTTAACACTTTACAGCCCATACTAGTCATCTGTACAGATGTATATGGAATATCCACGTTTTCAACCTATATGTGGTCTTAGTCCCATAACAATGAGAAATCCTGTGATATCAGTGCCAGATATGTCACAGTTACCATAGCAACACACGTGCCAGCAGCAGACATCGTACCTGACTGACACATTATGCTGATACAAAGTCTGTCACTCTATCACTTGTGCAGGTTTGTAGGAGCAGTAGATGAGACTAATTGTTATGTCTGGTGGGTTATCCCACCGTCCATGAAGGCGTTCACAAGATTATTTATTGTAAGAGGTTGTGTGTTATGTCCCATGCATATAGTCTATGTGGAATATGTTATGTGTACACAACACTATAGTGCATACAAGTGGATATGTAGGATTACTAATATGTCTATTGGCAACTGTGTATGTATTTCTGTATGCACAGCCCCTGTGGCTGTCTTTAGTGTATGTGATGGCTACACCATTTTGTGAGTCTCTTACTCCCTGTGAACTCCCCCACTGCCAGCCTAGAGTCAGCCCATATAGATGTCATCCACTGTACAAGCACAGTTACACAGTTTCTAACACCAACTCACTGTGCTGCATGTAATGGTTGTATCACTGTGTATTGTACATTAATAGATGGGTAGATCATCTACTCTGAGAAGCGTCACCTCCATGAGCATGTGTGTTTCAATGCATGTCCTCATGCAGCGGTGTGTGTGTGTGTGTGTGTGTGTGTGTGTGTGTGTCTGTATGAAGGGGTGGTGTTCATCTGGGCTGTGCAGAGGAGCTGTGCATGTCTGGTGCTGACAGGCCTGTGATAGGGATGTGTGAGTGTTTGTCAGCACACCATCAAGCCATGTGAATGCCCGACACAGGGATATGTTGGACAGCCATGGACCGTACATGGCAGGATGTACCATTCACGGTCTCCCAGCAGGGATGCGGGAACTGGTTCTGCCAGGAGTCTCACTGGCAGCATCAGGCCCAAGGACAAATGCAGTACTACTCCCTAATGGTAACTGCTGTCTGCTGGATCCACATCCCTGAAGAAACTGGCCAGGACAACGTGCCTATGACTTGCTCCAGTGTGGTGTAGACAGAACCCTCCTTTCAGTAGTGCTGGTGTTACTGTCACTACTGGACTGTGAATGTGCACAGCCACGTGGGCTCTCAGCTAATCATGGTGCTGATCTATGGTCACCTGGCTGATGCCCTACTCTCACTACATGCTCAAGCACAGACATTGCATGGTCGAGCAGTGACAATGTCTCACCCCACTGTCTATCCACAACATCGGCAAAATAATGTGTGGCATCATAAATGCCGTGGAGGTTGGCACACATGGCAGGAAGCGCTGCATTCATAACCCTGCATTCATAACCCTGAGCACCTGTCTGGTGTTGCAGTCAGTACATGCCTGTGCCTCCATGACGGACAGTAACATGCATCTGGTGACATCTGCTGTAGTACTTGTGACATTGTGACAGGGGCTGAATGGGAAGCAGTCCTCCATTGAGCACCCCTGTCTATCTGCTTGTGTGTCACCTCACCTGCTCTCTGCCTATGGCTGGTGTCTACACTTACACTTGCCATAGTCAACACACAGCCTGTCCCATGCCACCACCCTCCAACTGTCCAGTATCTGTGGCTGCTGGGGACTGGGTATGTGTGGGCATATTGACTCTATGCGGGAACATTGTGGGTGAAAGTGGGATACCAAACAATGGCACAGATTCAGGCAACAACCCCACATGTGCCTCACTATGACCACCCTTCACCTGCGAGGGGAAGACAATATATGTAAATTAATACCCTGCTGTTTTATGTTTGCTGATACACACACACACACACACACACACACACACACACACACACACACACACACACACACACACACACACACACACACACACACTCCTGGTAAAGTCTGGCACAGCTTTGACATCTATTGACCCTTCAGGCCAGACCTTATGGTAGTTCTGCCTGCCACAATCCATCTATTTCACAGCTACTGTAAAGCCCACAACAAAGGGTGACAAATCCTATTGGGTGATGGGCCTATTAGCAGGATGGTAATTGTGACCAAGACCAAGGCTATTTGAGTGAGCTATACAGTGTAACCAAGTACATATGCAAGTACTGTAAGAGCTGATTTACTGATACATGGACCACACACAATGACAAGGTGTAACGATATGTGATGATAAATGATGAAGGAAAAAGGGTATATGCTATCACTGCAGTACCTATACAGTTCAGACTCACAGGGATTCATTTCAGACAACATTGCAGGACAGTCTGCAATGCATACAGGAAACATGTAAAGTACTAGGTGCATATCCTCATAAGATGATACCAGGCTATTTGCCCTGATACCCTCATAAGCCTACCCCAGACATTCACCCATGTCCCTTCAAAGCCAGCATCTGTCTCCCCTGTCCAGCTGGAACACACACAGGATCCCAGGGGTGTCTTATCCATTTTGCATGCAGTCATCCAGCTTCTTCTTCATGGGGGTTATGCACGTACTCTGCTAGACATGGGGAGGGAGTGTATTTTACAACAGTGTATTGTGTGGAACACTAAACTATCCCACCAAGAAGTACTATACATGTCACAGACCAGGTGAAGGTCTTGTGTGCTTGTTGCCTGAGTGGGGTTTGTTGAACAGATGTGCAGAAATGCCATCAAGACTGGTATGGAAATGGCCTTGTGTGCCAGACACAGGTCGCCTATGATCAGTCTGTATTAGACTGAGTACAGGAACAGGGCTTTCAGCCTATTTGTATAGGATAGGTGTTGCAGACCTTGGATTTGCCTGGTCAGGAACCTCTGTGGTCTCTGCAACTGCTGCATTTGCTTGCAAGGTACATGCCAAAGGAGCCATTGTAGTTGGTAATGCGTCTGATAAGGGTGGAGTACAGGGATGTTGTGGCCTCCTGGTTCCTGGATGATATACCCATATTTGTGAAGTGCGCTAAGTAGACAGTCTTCTGTTCAATGGTGCCCACATGGTGGGAAACTGTCAGGTTGCTTCCAACCTTGGTGCACAAGTCACCTCACACCATATTGCATGTTCAGTGCATTATTACTGTCATAATTAGTGTGGGTGACATCTACAACAGCAGGAAAAATTATGCATCTCCTGCCATTAATTTGGAGGCAATGCTTCTTGTGCCAGTCATTAATTTGAGTGAGGGTCTCTTGGAGGATGCTCACATCAGTAGGGGAATGTAAGACAGTGGCCAGCTTGCAAGCATCTGTAAACCTGGTCAGCCACAGACCACTGCTTTTGTCTTGTACCTCAGAAACTTATATCTCAAACAGTAGAGGCCCTCAGACCAATTCCTGGGGTACACTGCTCTGGAAGAGTCTACTACTAGAGGTGGCTTCCACTACTTTGACCGAGTCGGTACTATCATTGAGCCAGTTAGCTACTCATCTGGTAACATACAGGTTGATGTCTAGCTGTGTAGGTGTATGTATCCTGGCTGCCTGGGGATTATTGTGAGAGAATTGGGCTAGGTGAAGGTAGGCATTGTTCACCATCTTACCTTGGTTCTTGTGTTTGTTCACCACTTCATGGAAGTTGACCAAGTTTAACAGGTCTGGTCTCCCTTTGACAGTACCACACTATGTAGGCTCAAGCATTTTGAGGTTGCCAATGTGCCTGTTCATAATGTCCTTGATATTTACTTCCATGCCCTTGCAGATAAGGCTAGTGAGGCTGATGTGCATATGATTGGCTGGGTCATTGGATTGCTCCACCTTTGTCTATAGGGATGACAGTGGCTGTCCTCTGTACAGATGGGATGACACTGGTGCTCAGGCTTTGGTTGACTACATTGTGTAATGGAGCTGAGAGCTCATGCCTGAGTTCATGTAGGTTGCAGCCAGGGATGGTATCAGGCCTATAGGGACTTCTGTGTGTTGCCTTTGAAAGGGCATTACGGACCTGCTTCCTGAGGATTAGAGTAGGGGCAGGTGCTGTGCATGCACATGTGTACTGATGGGGGGGGACAGGGGGTGATTTTTACACTTCACTTGTCTGCAGCAGGTTGGCTATATCTATGCCATATGTGTATGTGGTATTGCTGACCACCACTACAGAGCAGATTTGGGTGTTACCTCTGGGATTGCAGACATATGTGTGGAAAGCCTAGTGACTGGCCTAGGTAGATGTGTTCAATTTGCATTCAAGGATAGCATTAGGGTAATTCATCTGTGAGCTTATTTGCTTGTTCAGACCAAGGTGACATTGTTTCCAATTATACAAACAAAGGTAAGCTCACAAAACACGGTGCCCTACCTTTGTTTCTTTATTGTTTCCAATTAGGCATCTACTCCTTCTTGGCCCTGTCCAGCAATTATTTCCACCTACTATGATATTTGTGTATTGCTGCTCTCCACCACAGATACTTACCCTACATTGAGGGAGGTGATGTTGTCCTGTCAGGTATTGCTGAGTCCATACAGCTATGTAGGTGCTCACATAGTATTGTGGTGTGTGCTTGGACACTACTGGTACTTCCAACTGATGAGATGGTGGCTGTAAAGGGATTTCTACCTGCTCCGAGGAAAATTATAGTAATTTTTGTAAAGTTTATTTCGTAGACCCTGACGGGAGGGTGGCAGGGGAGATGGTGACCTGAACTGTGATAGTTATGTGGTCAGATCTTACCAAAGAGGATGACACTGTAGGAGTGCTACAGTGGCTACTCATGTTGGTTAGGACCAGGTACAGGATATTTCCACCTGTCATAGGAGTGTTGACCAGCTGATCCACTGCATTGCCATTGACAAAGCTAAGGAATCTCTGTGTGTTCATGTTCAGGTAGCATAGGTCATGCACACTATGGTTGGGTAGTTAAAGTCACCCAGGAGCAGGGCAGAGGGTTGAATCTTGAGGGATTCCAGCAACTCCAGATAGGTGTGGTGGGTGTCCAGAGTCGTGGTTGGAGGTCTGTAGCTAACTATGATTTAAGTAGGTGTTTTGTCAACAGTTAACTCCACTCGGGATGTCTCCCATGTGTCATACTGTTTGGCTATCCTGGAGGTGTATGGTCATGTTTAAAACTTCACCTCCTGTGGCTTTGCAGCCTTCCATTTGGAGTCTAAATGTATGATGGGATGAGTAACCTGGCAAAGTTAGTGTGCTCTCCACAGCAGCAAAGCAGGTGTCAGTGACTGCACAAATGTCAGCATCATACAGGACAAGGTATGCTTGCATTGACATGGGTTTCATGCTAAGAAACCAGCTCCTGTTAGAGCAAGACATCTGCATGATGGCACACATCACTGGTGGGCAAAGGCCAGAAAATAATGACACTTTATAAATCTAGCTGTAACACACTTACCTGCTAGCAAATATGGTTTTGCATTCACAGGACTACTCCACAAGATATGACACCTGACATTCCAATGTATGCTATTATGTTATGACTTCAGTCTTTAATGGGTTGCCAGTGATTTGGCAGACAATTCACAACTGTATGAGGTGCTGACTTTAAATATGAGGCAAACATGTGGTCAGTCTGCAAAACTCTGGACAGTAGATAGGTATGAGCTCAGTATATAACATAAAGTTCAACAAACACTTCTGCGCCTGTTGTTTACTATGCAGATACCCTATCTAAGTCTCTTAAATTTGTAAGACAAGCATGTGTATCATAGTAACATTCACAGATGACATATGAATATTTACAACATCCCAGGTAGCTGGGCTAGCAGTGTCAGTCAGTACTGGACAACAGACACTCCAGTAGTATTCGTACATGAGCTGACTTTTACTAGGGTGGCACAGGGGCCAGAGCTGTGATCTATGTCACAGCAGACAGGGCCAGCAGGGATGGCCAAAGGTGCCAGACAGTAGCATGTGAGTCCAGTAGTTCTTGTTGTGACCTAGTTTTTAACATCCTGTTTCATATTATTGTATCCACTTCTGATTAAGTGATTTACATACCTGTCATAGTGCTGAAGAGTTCCTCAGACTAATGCAAATGTTTAGGTTAGTGTAGTCACAGTCTGTCTTTTTGTAGATGGGTTCAGACCAGTGTTGCATAGCCAGCAACTTGCCCTTGGTAAGTAATGCTCATGTGGAGGTGATGGCCTGTGCACCTATCAGTGTCTACCACTTGCTACTTACATCCAGAGCAGCTGTGTTGTCTTTCCATTAGCCAATGCCATAGCAACACAGTACTATAGTTAAGTCTTTCATGTTGGCCTTGCCCCTTTTCCTTGCCTGTGAGGAGGACATTGTGGAGGTGTGGGGGCTTCAGATTCACAGATGGTAGGTGGACATGCCTCTCAAAACATGTAATGTGGAGAGAGCCCAACAACATGGGGAACAAAGTTCCAGAATTGAGTCCAGATTGTAAGTAAGTATTTCTGTTATACACATAGATGATTGCTAGATTAACAGGGTTTGTCTGGACATGCATTTTCTGTGTGACTTGATGTCTGACAGTGATATGTCTCTGACATACCTCTCAACTGTCCAGATGTCCACAGAATGCCCAGAGGTTTGCGTGTTATGTTTGGTCTGTTTATCAGACAATTTCTGTTTTGAGAAATCAGTAGGATAATGTGAGGAGTGTAGTCAGTAAATGTTAACATCCATTTGTGTTTTAGACGTCATATCCATCAAGGATGTTATGTTACAACAAACCCTATAACACCAGCAAACTGTTTCAGTTTATAACACCATTATGTGAGATATGTCCCTCTTTTCGGCCCCTTATCCCCCAAGTATGTCAGGCTTTATCCAGATGTCTTGCAGTAAGAGGGTGAGAGGTATGGTATATCATTATTTAGTGACTTCACTTCTGATATCATCCCAGTGACTTAGCAAACTCCCAGAAGTGGTATACTGCAGTGGCCATGTATATGGTCCCACACCCTGGACATTCTGTAGAAATCTGTACAGTTGGGAGTTATGTATCTCTGGGCATTGTTAACAGACTGTCAAGACTGTGTAGCAGTGTTGTGTGTAAATATTGGTTGGACTGAGTAGGGAGAGTAGCAGATGTGAATGTTATAGATCCTTTTCTATCTGACTGTGCATGTTGCTACAGTTGCTGGTGGTCTACCAGGTGTATATGTTCATAGGGGCAAAGTGAGAAATATCCTGTAACACCTCAGGATTCTCAGTAGACTGTGAGTTGGGGCAGTATATGTCGGTGTAGTGTGTGTGACTAGCAAACAGGATATGTTTGTTCAAACAGTTGTTATTGTCTAGAATTCATTTGGGGTTCTGGTATGTTATTGAGACTGTGGTGCAAATGGTTGTGGGTGGACAATTTCTCATCTTTGTCTGCTTTTCCCTATAGTTACATCCTTGTGGTGCATGATATATTTGCAAATACATGGGTAATTCCCCAGAGCTAATTTGGGATAGTGTCGTGTTGGTCTTACTATGGTTCAGAAGGTGCTGGGTGAAATGGTTGGCAGATCTCTGTGTTTTTTCTCTTCTGTTACATGACTGCAGTCATACCTCTCCACTGTCCAGATGACTAGACACTGTTCAGATGCATGGCTCATATGTTTGGTCTGTTCCCCATAACAGTTGTGGGTTTCTGACAAATCACTGTGATGATGTGACCATTGACATCAGTAAACAATGGCAATCATTTGTGTATCAGACTTGGAATTTGTCAAAAAAATATATGTTAAATCAAACCATGCTACTCTAGCAGACTACCCTCCACTTTTCAGGCTTTGTGCAGATGTCTTACAGTAAGAGGTTGGTTTACATTATATATATATATATATATATATATATATATATATATATATATATTTTTATTTTATTTTATATATATATATATATATATATATATATATATATATATATATATATATGCACACACACACACACACACATATAGATACATACATGCACATATATGTATATGCAAGTACTACAGATATGTATTTTTCCCTTATGTTACATGACTGTAGTGCATGCTATGTTTGTAAAAACATTACAAATTCTTGCAACCTAGATGGTTTAGAGGTATATTGCTGTGGTTGCAGTGCACAGGGCCCTGTGTTCAAGACTTGGTAGAAATGGCTTTTTTTCATTAATGTTAAATGACCATAATGCATGATATGTTTGTAAAAGCTTTGCAAGTCTTCACAGCTCAGATGGTGTAGTGGTACATTAATGTGATTGTAGTGCTCAGTGTTCTGTGTTTGAAACTTGGTAGGGCTGATTACCTTGCTGCTGGGCAGAACAAAGGCTGATGGCGATAGAGTGGTTAAAGCAGGTTTAAGCGATGCTAACAGATGGTTAAGGGGTAAGCGCTGAGTACTGCTTAACAGTGCACATATCTGCTTAGCTGGGCTAACTGCTGCTTAGAATTTATGTCTAAGCAATGCTTAAACTGGCTGAGCATTGCTCAGTTTTCATTAAAAAAATATCAGGACTGTAGATTAATTCATCATTACTGACATATTATTAAGTGTATATGATTTACTTTACATGACATCCCTCTGTGTGCTTTTATTACATTACCTTGGCGTGTGACTATACTGCATGGTGCACTTGTGTATACATGGGTGATTCACATGTTATATGCACTCACACTTCCATTTTGGACCAGCTACACAACCCTGGGTGACAAATATCACTTACTACATAATTTAACATAAAAAAATTACTTTTAACAATGCTTTCCCATGTAAAAATAAATGGTCTGCTTTGGTAGTTGAATGCCTGCATACAAAGCTGGGACTTTAATCACTACGCAATCTCAGATTCGAGCTATACATTTTTATTTTGCTGCTATAGGATGTTTAAGGAATGCTGAGCAGAGGGCTGTAACTCACAAACCCACTCAGGTATGCTTAAACATACCGTAGAATGTGAAAGAAAAATGGAAGTTAATAAAACCTCTTTAATTACATGCATCAATCCTCCTTGCCAGTCACAGTAAGGTCAATTTTAAGGGGATACATAGGGTCAGATTTTAAATATTGCTCTTACAAACTTAGAAAGTTGATAGAATAATAGGTTTTGCATTAGCATGACTTTTCAGACAGATGTGGAGTCTTAAACACAAATGTTTGCCATTATTTAATGACTCAAATCCTCTGCTGTTTACCAGGTAGGTAAGGATATTTGGGAGAACACACCAAAAATATGATGCAGCATACCTCTCAACTGTACAGATGTTTTTAGAATGTCCAGATTTTTGCCTCATACTTTTGGTTCATTTCTCATATGATTGTAATTTTATAGCAAATCATTGCCAAATCACTATCAGAGTTTAAGTCAGAAAATAATGACATGCATTCATACCCTTCTGGAAATCCGTGCTATTGCAAAACCTCTTATTCTATTCACTTTCCAAGTTTGTATAAACAATATTTAAAGAGTGTCCCTATTTTTGGGACTTTGTCCCCCCATTATTTATGGCTTTGTCCAGATTTCTAGCTCTAAGAGGTTAAGAGGTATGTGAGGCAGACATCTGTATATTCTGCGGAAACCTGTACAGTTGGGAGTATGGCCGTACGGCACATTTGCAAAGCAGGGGCTGTGTGGCAGTACATGTCACACACCCCTCTGCATTGCTTGCTATCTAGACTTGCAGCTTTCAGTGTCTGCAGGCACAGAAAGCAATTATAATGTGCTGTACCATATTTTGACAATGCAGGGGGTATGTGACAGTACCTGTCACATACCCCCTGCATTGCTTCCTATCTAAACTTGCTGCTTTCAGTGTCTGTGGACACTGAACACACTTGGAAAGTGCTGTATGGCACTTTGACAATGCAGGGTGTGTGTGACAGTACCTGTCACACACCCCCTGCATTTATTTATTGCTCCCTAGCTATTTCAGTGTCCATGGATACTGCTAAACTATTTTATTTGCTTTCAGTGTCCATGAAACCTGAAAAGAATTTTAAAAATGCTGTACAGCACTTTGAGAGTGCAGGGGGTGTATTAGATGTGCGTGCACTACTTAAACAGGCCCCCAGCACTCAGTAGTGTTCATGTCCACTTAGCTTTAGCAGTAGTGCTCCTTCATGAATATGCAAGGTGTGCTCTTGTTAAAGCTATGCAGAAATGGATATGTTTCACTCCATGCAGGAATAGCACTATTACTGAATGGAGTTTATTGAATCCTGGGGATAATTTTCTCCTATTAATTTTTTAAATACACTAAGATATATCATAGATATTTGGATGAGATTTTTATTTTATGGACTGAGCTGGGACACATGGTCATAGATTTTTTTTTAATTTTTGCACAAATCCATTGCTTTTTTAAAATTTACTTATAAAAACAACTTAGAATCAATCAATTTTTTTGGATGTCCAGGTTGATAAAACTGATGTTGATTTCAGGACATGGATATATAGGAAACCAACTTTCAGTAATTCCATCCTTATTTACTTAATCACAGTCATGTTAAAGATCAATGTATAAGGGTGGTGAGAATGACTTCCAATCTACAGCACCTAGAAGAGGAAATGAATACCCTAAAACCGATGCACATGGATAGGGGTTATCCAGACAAAATGGTTGTTGAAATCAATAGAGAGGTGATTAATGAAAGAGACAAGAGATAGCAACCTCTATTGGGGAGAAATGATGGTAAAATAAAGAATGTTGGTAGAGATGAAACCAGCTATGCTGTAGCTTGTTTAGTTACTTAGACTGGAAGGTCCAAATATATATATAAAAAAAAGTTATAAGAAACAACGGGAAGTTCTTAGAGGGTAATAAGGAGCGCTTGGAAGTCATTGGTCAGGAACCACTATTTATTAACTAAACTATGGGGAACTTCAAGCATTTATTAGAAAGGAACAGACAGAAGATAACACAAAATGGTGAGACCACTAAATGTGTTTTCTGTAAACAATGCTCCTTTATAAATGAGGATAGATTTGTTGTTTTGAATAATGGACTAAGTTCTAAAGTATGTTTTATGCCAGGTAACTGTGGAACTGTAGGGCTAGTCTAGTTAGCTTGGTGTGTAGGATGTGATGGATTCTGCTAGGGAAGACTGAGAGATCATTGAGAAAGTAGATTTGTGATTACACATATGAGATTAGGAAGAAGAATTTTAATAATTCTTTAGCCAAACATGCTGACAGCTCCACCGATTTCACAATATTTCTGTCCAAGGGGTGGTGTATAGGAACATTTACTTGAATATAGATACTTGCTTTCGCAACTGAGACTTAAAGCTGATAGAACCCCTGGACTCAATGAAACTATAGTATTCCAGCCAGCCTTAAAATATAGGGCAACTAAATTATAATACTGAATTGGTGTTAACTGAAATTTGGAATATATTTCCTTTTTGATGAGATTTTAGCTTAACATACTTGTAGTTTTTACTTATCGTGTAGACATACGTCTTTTTAGTTTTATATTAACATATGAGCCTGTTGATCTTTGCATGCAGAATGTTGTACTTTAAATAACATGATTAATTAATGAAGTGTGTTCTAAAAGGAAGTGATGTTAGTTGCTAACAGTTTTGATGAAGTCTCTTGAAAAAGATGAAAGCACTTAAACAGGATGTATATATATATATATATATATATATATATATATATATATATATATATATATATATATATATATATATATATAGATATATATATATAGATATATATATATATATATATTTATATTTATGTCTGTGTATAATAATACTTTTTACATCAGTTTCCAAGTATTAAGCATTTTTCTCACTAATTTTGAATGGTTCCTAGTGTGTTATAGAGTGCGTGCCTGAGGTTTCTTGGTTACTTGTTAATTAATGTAGTAAGTCAGTGTGATTTTCTGCACTACCTGTTGAAGTAGCTTAGGAAGGTATTATCTTTTTTTTCAATGAACTTTGTACATGTTCATTTCCAGACTAGAAATTAGCAGGAAAGCTGAAACATTGTTTTCATGTTTTTTTTTTTTTTAACTAGGCAACAAGACACTATTCAGGGGTAGCCTCAACTGATTGGAACCAATGTCTGTTAAAATAACTTCCTCAGAGATGTATGGTAGGCAAATGTATGGTGAGGGAATCAAACCATGAAAGGAAGCAGTATAATGATAGATAAAGTCATAATCTGTCCTAATTACAAACTTCACACAGACAGTATCTACAATTTAGAAGGGGCTTGTGGCACACCTCTCAACTGTACAGATTTTCACAGAATGTCCAGATTTTTGCATTAATTTTTGGCCTGTTACTCATAAAACTGTGTTTTTCTGGCAAATTATTGCCAAATCTTTGTGGACTGAAGTAAGAAAATAATGACAGATATTTCAGGTTCACACTTCATACCTTTTAGAAAATCCATGCTACTCTAGAACCTGTTATTCTATCAACTTTTTAAGTTTGTAAGAATAATATTTAAAAATTGTCCCTATTTTTGTCCCTTTGTCCCCCCATTACTTAAGACTTTGTCCAGATTTCTTGCTCTACAAGTTTGAGAGGTATGACTTGTGGGCATATTTTGGCAGCTAGTGTTTACTGGTTATTTAAAAAAATGGAAATATCTTTTTCCCCCACAGGTTCAGACTGGCTGACAGTGGCAGCAAACACATTAATGGGACCCTTCACATTTCATCTTACTTTCTTTTTTTTTTAAACAAGTTTATTAGTTTTAACATACAAAATAAATATTATAACAATCTTATGCAAGCAGTTAACATATAAACAGTTATAACATTTGATAAAACAACTAAAGTATTTACAAAGACATCCACTCTAAATCAAATCAATTAATTAAACTGTAACATCTTACTAATGAAACTAAGACTGTTTTAACAAGTTTTGTAAGGTATCCCATATATTATAGTAAGATGTTTTCCTGATGGTTCTTGACTTTACTGTCATTAGTTCCATATGACACACTTCAATCATAACATTTTTAAATTCATTAAATGAAGGAGGAGTATCTGAAATCCAGTTTCTGGTTATTATTTTTCTAGCCACTGCTAGAATTGACCATAATAAAGGAAGTTTAACTTTTTAACACATTTAGGAACAGGGGTGTTAAATAATATAAGTGATTTAGAGACTATGAAATTATCTGTGAAAAGAGCCTGCAAAAATCATTGATTAACATCCAATATTCCTTCAGTTTTATACAATCGTAAAACATATGTGCCCAATCAGCATTTATTTCTACAGTACATCTCTTACATATGTTGTCTTTTTTGTTTATTTTATTCATCATTAAGTGTGTATAGAAAGATCTATGTAAAAATTTCCAGGTAAAAAGTCTCCAATTAATAGAAGAAGTAGTTTTATAAGCAGATTCCAATATATATTGTTTATGTTGTTGTTTTGGTAATTCACCATTAATGGAATTGAAATAACTCCAGTAATTATCTGAACTATAATAGGTTTCATCTCTAATAATTTTATGTATGTGTGAGAGCTTACCTTTATCAGAAACCCTATGTTGTAAATTTAATATCAAGTAGTCAATCAGTATTGGAACAGATTCTTTAACTGTTAAAGACATTAAATCAAGTTTGTTAGTAAGATGTTGTCTAAAAGTTTGAATCTCTAACCAACATGTTTCTCTCAAATCAAATTCTTGCGTTAAGAAGTCTAAATTTTTTACTTTATTGTCAGACAACATCTGATACCAATACTTTAAATTATTCTCTGTGACTAGAAGAGTTCTTTCAGAGGTGGATGATAAAAGAATACCTTGTGTATACATTATAGGAAATAAGATAAAATTCCATTCCTTATACTTAGGATGCATATATATATAATTATGATATCTAATAATAATATTTAATGGGTAACTAGCTATATATTTTGGTGTAATAGATGAGGTACAAAACTCTTTTAGTAACCATAACATGGGATTGTTTATAATAGTATTTTTGTGTATTAACGATATTTTTGTGAAGTGCATGCTAATTAATTCCCAATATTCCTTCCATTTTGCAACATATGACTGATCTATTAGCAATGTTATAACTTTTATAATAGAAGAGATAGCATATAAATTAAAGTCTGGAAATGATATGCCCCCTTGAGACGAACTATTAGTATGTTTCTTTAATGCAATCCTAGGTCTATTAGGTGCCCATAAGAAATTTAACATTTGTGAATTTAATTTCTTAATAATTATTTTTGTAGGTGGGAGTATTATTGATTGTATTATGTATAATATCTTCCGGAATATTATCATTTTAATAATTGTGAGTCTTTCTTCCATGGTAAAAAACATATTGTTCCAGCTATTGAAATGATTTTGTATATTATGAAGACAATTACTATAATTATGATGTATAATGGATTTAATATCTTTAGTTAATATTATGCCTAAATAAGTTATTTGACCTGAATTGGGTATGTATTTGAGAAAATCATTAGTGAGAACATTTTTTCCTGTGTATATTGGTAATATTTTAGTTTTTTCTTCATTAAATATCAAACCAGAAATATTCTTGAAATCTGTCATCTTATCAAATAATGACTGCATAGAAGAATTTGTTCCTGCTGATGTAATTAAAACATCATCTGCAAAAAGTTGGATTTTAGATATTGTATTTTCGTCTCATCAAATCCTTCTATATCATTGCTGTTTCTAATCAAATTAGCCCAAGGCTCCATTATTAAAGTAAATAATAATGGTGAAAGTGGACACCCTTGTTTTGTACCTTTTAATATGGGTATTTTTTGTGAGACATATGTTCCAATTTTAATGTAAGCCAACGCTCCTTTATATAGATGTTCAATTAAATTCACAAATGTATCAGAGAAATTTGTATACTTCAATAAGATAAAAAAATAGTCCCAACTTACTTAGTCCAATGCTGAACTTATATCAAGGCTGATGAGTGTCAAATCTTTCTTTTTCCTGTTTGCAAAATCAATCAGAGTTAAAGTTCTCCTTATATTATCAAAAGTATTTCTATTTGTAATAAAGCCTGTCTGATCTATATCTATTATACTTGGAATGATTGTCTTTAATCTGTCAGCAAATATATTCATGAACATTTTATAGTCAACATTAAGTAATGAAATAGGTCTATATGAAGTGCATCTAGTTGGATCTTTATTGGGTTTCAAAATTGGTGAAATAAATGTGTATTGCCAGGATGGGGGAACTGACAATTTATTTTGAGCTGAAATGAAAACCTTATGTATTAATGAATAGGTACTCTTAGGAAGGATTTTATAAATCTCAGGAATAATACCATCCTTACCTGGTGCTTTGTTTGATTTAAGTTTATTTATTTGTGTGACAACCTCTGTATATGAAATATTTTTATCTATTAATCTAGTCTGTTGTTTATTAAGTTTTTTGTTCATGTTTGTAATTATAAAGTTCTTTATTTTGTCTTTAGATTCCATATTAATGTTATTATGGTTAATGCTATGAAAGTGATTTCTAAATTCATCTAATACTTCTGGTAAACTAGAGACATTCTTCTTTTTCCTTGGAGAGAAAATTTCTTTGATGTGATTTTGTTTATTCAGCCTTTTCGTTTTATTTTTAAGTCTATGTAAGTATTTGGGACTTATTGAGCAAGACAAAAATTTATTTCTCTAATGTTATTTTGACTTTGTGACTTAAAATTTCTTTGTATTTCTCATTTAATTTATTTATTTCCTCAATGACTTTTTTGTCCATAATATTTTCCTTATTATTATGTTTATATGAGTCTAATTTGTTTTGAATGTCTATTAATTCCCTGTCCCGAGATTTCCTTTTATTATTATACCATCTGATACTTTGTCCATATAAATAAGATTTTAGAGTATCCCAAATGTAAATAATGGAGATGTCAGGTGTAGTGTTTAAGTCTAAGAAATGTTGTACCTCTGTAAGTATATAATCTTTATAATCTTTTAGTTGAGTTAGGTATGCTGGTATTCTTTTGATCTGAACATTATAAGTAATATTTACCATAAAGTCAAAGACAATTGAATTATGATCTGATATAGGGCATGAAATGATCTTAGAATTAGTTAGATCTGTTACCAGTTGGTTAGAAATAAAGACTCTATCTATTCTTGAATATGTTTTATGTCCGTTAGAAAAAAAAGTATATAGTAATGATTTAGAATCTGTCTGATTATTAATATCATTTAAATGATATAAATTAATGAAATCCTTTAAATGTTTTGCATTGGATGTGATTTTCCTTTTTCCTATAGTAGTAGTATCTTTTTCATGCAGCATACAGTTAAAATCTCCTGCTAAAATAATATCTCCTTTAGAAAATGATATAATCTTATTGAGATGGTGTTTCACTGTATTAGTGCCAATTCCTGGTATCCAGTATACATTAATCAATGTATATGTTATCCCATTAATCTGTATTGTAACCAGGCAGAACATTCCTTTGTCATCTTTATATGACTTAATAATTTTAGGTGTGGGCATATTTTTGTTCCATAAAATAGCCACTCCTCTTTTTTTCTGTGTGTGTCCTGAGCTAACCAAGACTGTATATTTATTAGTGGCTAATTTATCTATATCTTTTTTCAGGAGATGTGTTTCCTGAAGGAATATTAAGTTGGCTCTATGCAGATTAATATATCTCATTAAACTTGCCCTTTTACATGGGTTATTCAATCCATTAATGTTTAAAGAAATTCCTTTTAAAGTTACCATTTAACTTTTATAAACATATAAAACTTATAATCAGAATAGCATTTACTAAAGTAAGTATTATTATGTCTCCACCTTTAGGTGTTCTATTAATTATAGCTGCATTTAGTGAAAATCTTATGGAATTTTGTGAAATTTTAACTTTTATTTGTAGTGACTGTGAGTTTATAAAATGTGATGTGGATGTCAAAACTATATACACATAACAATAATCAGGTGAAAATATTGTTTGGATTAAACAATGCATCCAGCCTGGAGTTAAAAACTTCAACTTCGAGTAGCAAATACCACTCAAGTTATCCCCCTATCCTAAGCAGCAGTACTCCAGCTGCCACCAAATTAATTAAATACTATTATTAACTAAAGTTAAACTCATTATTTTGATTATCTATTATAGCAAGACTTAATTTATATAACAGCTTCGTATAATCATATAAAACTTTTATAATCATCTTAACAATGCTATGTATATCTATTCTATATAATGAGTACATTATCATAATAGCATTCTAACAATCTTGAAAGTGGGAGCAGAGGAGAGAGAGAGAGAGAGAAAAAAAAAAAAAGAAAGAGGATACCCATTTGGCAGTTTAATAAAATTTGTAATGATAGGTTCTTATTATATGTTTATGTTCATTTGAATTCAATAACATTTGTTATCTCAGGCTATTATGACTCAAAACATTACTTACATTAGAGTATTCATATTCTCTGCCATAACAGTACTGTTAGTAGTTTTAAAACTTTAAACTACATGCACTAGAAGTTTCCTTCTCTTACTTATTCTTACCATTTAAATAAAAATGATTATTCTCAGTATATAAGATAAAAGAACATACTACAAAGCAATGTTGATCCCTATTTATGCATAAATCATTGTGATGAAAGCCAGCTATATCTTATATATCTGCACTGCAGCTTTAAAATGTATCACATGACATTTTCTTCTGAAATAGAATCATAACAGTGTACATACTTATTTATCTTAGTTAAAATAAATGCATTATAATATTATATATCCTTAAATTATAAGCATCTATATGCATTAAAGTGCAGCAATTATATAAGCTTTCAGAGTCATATATGCATGAGTTTAGCTTCTATGCATTCTAAATTATTTCATTTGTTTACTATGGCATATTAAGCCATGGGTGGCCTAATAATTAAGGTGTTTGCCTTACAAACACAAGGTGCATGGTTTGAGTCTCACAAGGGATAATTGGCTAAGCTTAAAATGGCTCGCAAGGGTAGATAGCTTAGTACTAATCTATGAACCTATTAAAAATCATTATAACTTTTACATTTTATAAGTTACATCTTAAATAAGTAAATTATTATAAAGAAAAACTCACATTTTGTTGTCATAAAGTTCGTTTTTCATCACAATACCACAATTACAGCAGTTCTACTTCCTGAAACTGGTTTACTTCTTGAATTTGCGACGAGTCTGTGTGAAATCAGGGGTCAAAGTTCAAAATGGCTGCTTTCAGCTTCTCTGTGCATTTTCTGAATGTTGAAGCTTTTAAAACGGCTCGAGGACACTATTCACGAGGATACCTATAACTTAAATTGTCTCATAACATTCTGGCGGGAATTTTAATAAAAGTAAGTGACAAACATTCATTTTGAATGTAAATGGATTTATACAGTGAAAAACCTTCTCAAAGCACTTCACAAGTCATTGCAGTCTCTATGGCAGTGAAACCAAGCCTTCAATTATTTAACATAAACATTACTTATATTTATGTGTCCCATTTCATTTTCTCATTCAGAGTATGTTACAAACACATATCAGTATTATCAGAACCTTGTTACTAAAAAAAAAAAAAAAAAAAAAAAAAAAAAAAAAAAAAGTACCTACATAGATATTTACTTGCTGTTTGTTTTAATAAAGTGAAACCTGAGACATATTACTTACAACTGCTTTAGTTCTAGTCAACTGCAGTTATATCATGACATATTATTTAATATCATGTATTTAAGCAATTTAGTCATAGAATAATATATAGCAGTATTATTTAAACAGCATAAATAATTTTAAAGAGATAATAGATTATTTTTCCCCTTTTTTCCCTTCTTTTCATCTTTCCCCCCTCCCTGCCCTCCCTCTCCCTCCCCTATGTGTTTAGTTTAAAGAGAATGCTATTACTTAAAATAAGGAAAGAAAGAAAAATATAACATATTACTAACCTTAGGTCTCTTAGTCACAAAAAGAGAAACAAGTTGATTTATATCAGGTTATTTGTTCCTCATGAAAGTTTGATTATTCATAAAACAAACTTCAGTTCTTGCACATTAGAATAACTTTGTACAAATCATTAAGATATTTATGGTTTTCTTGTAAATGCAGAAACTGTAAATAAAGAGTTCAAAGAAATATAAAACATGTCATTTGTATTTTAGTCTTTTTTGTTTCTCTGATGTCTTCCAAGAAGTTCCTGTTGCCATTCTTTTTAATGAAGGACTTGCCCATTCCATATCCTCTATTTTGTCTAGTATTTTATTTTTTTTAAGAACTAAACCAACAGCGAAAAACAAAACTGTATAAAAACTACTGTGGCGTACTGAGTCGCTGTAACGCCGATGTATCCAGGAATTCCAACTCAGTCAAACCGCTAAATATGAAGCAGGTCTAAATAAAGTTTCCAGTCCATTAAAAACATCCAATTTATTGCCAGTATAGTACAAGGTTAAGCGCTTTCACACACGAAGAGTGTGTTTCCTCAGAACAATGCTTTGAAGTTTCTTAATCCTTATATACGCATTTTGGCGCCAAAAAATACATTCAAAGCTATTTAAAGCTACAAAAGCATTCTAATCAAAACTATATATAATATAATATGTTGTAATGTACTGTTCCCTTTTGTTCTCCCTACATGTTTACTAATCATGCGAGTACATAATCATAAATCACTGATGTTGATGATTAAAATAAAAAGAAAAAACTAAATATAGACATAGTTCATAAATTGTGTAATAAATTCATTCACTGATCTCTAAAATACATAAAATCTAAAAACCGAGCCTTTACATATTGTGTTCTACATACTAAAAAACTTTGAAAAATTGATAAGACTATACTATCTAACAAACTTCCTATACCTATACTATAAATAAAACCCTGTAATATGTAAAATGTAGGATGTTACCAAACAATCCAATAATATGTGTCAAACTGCAAGTATCGGTTTGACAGAGATATAGTCATTGATTCCAGGTGGGGTAGTGGCATCCGTTAATATCTGCCAATAACATTCTCTGTAAGACAAATGCCCCTTAATGTTACCCCCCCTAGGGTTGGGAACTAATGTTTCTAAAATACAGAATTTAAACTCATGCTCACTACCTCTGTTCATAATATGTTTTGCTAAAGCATTTTTGTCGTCCTTTTTTCTGATGGAATATGTGTGTGCATAAATCCTTTTTCTAAACTGTTGTTCGGTTTTTCCGATATAATAAGAAGGACATTTCTTACAAATAGCCAAATATACTATGTTTCGTGTATTGCAATTCCCTTTTTTAGGGAATAATTTAGTCTTGTTATAATTCATTAACACTATCTCTGTCTCTTCCGTTATATACCTGTACTGGTTGCATGATCCACATCTCTTAGTACTATTTACAATTTCATTTTTATGTTTTAGACCTTTTTCTAAAAGTAATTTAATATTCTGCCCCATCCTATATATAAACCTGGGCTGAATTCCTAGTAATCCTGCTATTTCGTCATTAACCAATAGTGTGTGCCAATGCTTGTTGAGTATGTCCTTTATACTATTACTGTGTCGACCAAATTCTATCACACAAGATCTACCAAAATCTCTTGTCTTTACCTTCTCAGCTGGTACATTGTTGTCGTTTGATGTATTAGTGTATTTAGTTCCCAACATAGGGGTATATTTACTCCCCTTTTGTTCAATAACCTCAACCTTAACACTTTCCATCATTTTCCTGTCATATCCCTTGACTATAAAAAATGAAGTAATAAGATCTATCTCATTCAACATATCAGTCCGGTCCGAGGTCATTCTCAGTGCTCTGATACACTGCCCTTTATATATATTCCTTTTGGTCTTATTAGGATGGCAACTGCTGTAGTCCAAATAGGAATTACTGAACGTTTTTTTCCTATATATATTGGATCACATCAGTGATTTATGATTATGTACTCGCATGATTAGTAAACAAGTAGGGAGAACAAAAGGGAACAGTACATTACAACATATTATATTATATATAGTTTTGATTAGAATGCTTTTGTAGCTTTAAATAGCTTTGAATGTATTTTTTGGCCCCAAAATGCGTATATAAGGATTAAGAAACTTCAAAGCATTGTTCTGAGGAAGCACACTCTTCGTGTGTGAAAGCGCTTAACCTTGTACTATACTGGCAATAAATTGGATGTTTTTAACGGACTGGAAACTTTATTTAGACCTGCTTCATATTTAGCGGTTTGACTGAGTTGGAATTCCTGGATAGATCAGCGTTACAGCGACTCAGTACGCCACAGTAGTTTTTATACAGTTTTTTTTTTCGCTGTTGGTTTAGTTCTTTTGTGACTGGTGATGGATCCGGGGTGTAACAGAGATAACGCCAACACGCAGGATGACCAGTTATCAGACGTTCGGTCTGAAATTTCCTTGATGAGGGGCGAAATTAACAAACTTCGTGAACTGGTCAACCATCTAATTTATAAGGATGGTGAGTTGTTTCATAGTGGAGCAGATACCAACAAGGCTAGCCACAACAACCCCACCGATGGAAGCAGGAGAACGTATTGTGATGGTTCCAAGCAAGGAAACGTGCAGAGCAGTTTTAACGATGTGCAAAATGAACTTGTACTTACTTCTTCACCTGACATTCCGAATGGACAGGTGTCTAGGCACAGTATGGATGACAACATTGATTTACCAATCGTTGGTGAATCTATTGAATGTGTGAACAGTAAATCTTACCCTACTGAGTTTACTTTTGATTTTTCTTTTGGTCGCTATGCGGATGAGGCTAGGCGAACGGGGGCCAGACCTAAAACGAGCCAGAACATCAGGACATATGCCAGAGCCACTACTGGTGAACGGAACTCTAAAGGTACTGTTACAGCTAGTAAACAGAATTCTAAAAATACTGGTATAACTAGCGAACAACCCACTAGTGTTAATCACATTAGTGGACCACTTAAAGAATATTGTCTCAAAGATTTTTTGGACAAAGATTGCATTTTCAACAAAAAGAAAGATAATGTTAATGAAATTGTTAACAATAGTAAAAAATCTTTAAAAGAACTTATATTTGACTTTGGTAAGAAGTTAAATGTGATAAATGCAATCAAATTAGATAATGCATATTTAACACACTGTATTAAGTTTAAGATAGTACCGATGGGGCTTCGTTTTTTCAAAACACCTATGGGCATCAATTTTTCTGAAGAAATAGTTTCAGATTTCAACAGCTTATTAGATAAGTTTGGCATCGAATACATGTATATGCTAATTAAACACTACGATGCCAAGCTATGCAAGGAACTTCAGGAAATTGAAAGTATGAATGAGGTTATAGTTAATGACCTATTGTTCCCTCAATGGGAGAAACTATTCTACAAACAGTTTGATTTAGCCAAAGAGAGAATAGATAAAATGTATGATAGAAAGTATAAAAAATTCAATAGGGATACTGAGCAGTACAACAAAGGAAAGGTATATATCTGGAAAGGGTTGTATCAGGCACCAAATAGGGAAGTCAGGTACACAGAAAACAATTGGCACGATAATTTTAATGATGAAGAGACAGAAAATTTTCACCAGGGTTACAATCAGAGGCCTTACAAGAGGTGGGCAAAAAACAGAACATGGAGGTAAATACATTCGAAGGGATTAGGGTGATGGATCCCACCACGAATGTTAGGCAGTTACAAAATTTTCCACTGAGCCTTGCAAACAGTCAGGGTGAACACATTGAGCAAGAAGGAGTTATTAGTAGGTATAAAAATTTTCAAATATTTAATTATACCAATGTTACATTAAACAAAGCCCACTTTGGGCTTTTGTCTAAAGGAATGAAATTTATACCTATGAGAAGTTTTAGAATAGTGGACTGTGTATGTGATATAAAGAAATATATTAGAAAACTCAATTTAGCCATAATGTTTAAAGACAACATATCTGATATGGCACAACATGTAGATACTGAAGTGAACATATTGAGAAAGAAAAGCACATTCACGCCAATAATGAATAAGGAAGTGGGTAGGTATGAAAAAGCAGTTTTACATGACATATACAAAATAAGCAGAACATGTAGTTTTAGTAAAAAGAAATCTAACCTCTCTAAGGAAGAGAATGAAGCACTGGACGAATTTAGATCCAGGACAGATGTAAGAATCATGAAGCCTGATAAGGGGGGTGGGGTTGTAATATATGACAATATGGAATATAAAAATAAAATGCACGATATACTCCACAATTTGGAAAACTACGTGAGTATCTCCACCAATGAATTAAATATAGCTTATAAAAGGATAGATTTATATTTAGAGGAGTATTTGATAGATAATAGAATTACAGATGATTTATACAAGTTCCTAAGGGTCGAATACCCGACATTGGCTACATTGGTGGGGATACCAAAAGTGCATAAAGATGTTAACAACCCACCCTTCAGACCCATAGTGTCTGGAAGCAAATCTAAAACTTTTCCGATAGGAGTGGTTATAGACAATATGTCGAAACACATTTACAATAAGATAGAACATTTGGTGAAAGATTCGTGG
Source organism: Protopterus annectens (assembly GCF_019279795.1). NCBI lineage: Eukaryota > Metazoa > Chordata > Ceratodontiformes > Protopteridae > Protopterus > Protopterus annectens. The sequence goes on from NC_056739.1 coordinate 227,422,532, forward strand.
GAATTTCTTGCCAATTTTCCAACTTACATTAGAAATGACAACCTCCTTTATGTATCAATTGATGTTATTGACCTTTTCATGTGTATACCGAAGAAGGGAGGATTGGAAGCATTTAGTGACAGTATATACCGTCATGGTGACTTGGAATGGGACAGAGTACAGCTGATTAACGAACTTATGTCCATTGTATTGGAAAATAATTACATTTTCTATGAAGGGGAAATATTCAAACAGGTCAAAGGGGTGGCAATGGGGTCTGCCTGTGCCCCTATTTACGCTAATCTAGTAATGTTATGTTGGGAGGAGAAGAACATTTTCTCTAGTGTATACAAGAACCAAATTAAACACTACTCACGTTTTTTAGATGATATATATATCATATGGGAGGGTGATCAGGACTCCCTTGAAGATTTTTTTACATACATCAACAACAGTAGTGATTTCCTTAAGTTTACATCTAATATCAGTAAAAAAGGTGTACCTTATCTAGATACTATCATTACTAGAGAAGAAGGCACATACAGATCCAATATATATAGGAAAAAAATGTTCAGTAATTCCTATTTGGACTACAGCAGTTGCCATCCTAATAAGACCAAAAGGAATATATATAAAGGGCAGTGTATCAGAGCACTGAGAATGACCTCGGACCGGACTGATATGTTGAATGAGATAGATCTTATTACTTCATTTTTTATAGTCAAGGGATATGACAGGAAAATGATGGAAAGTGTTAAGGTTGAGGTTATTGAACAAAAGGGGAGTAAATATACCCCTATGTTGGGAACTAAATACACTAATACATCAAACGACAACAATGTACCAATTGAGAAGGTAAAGACAAGAGATTTTGGTAGATCTTGTGTGATAGAATTTGGTCGACACAGTAATAGTATAAAGGACATACTCAACAAGCATTGGCACACACTATTGGTTAATGACGAAATAGCAGGATTACTAGGAATTCAGCCCAGGTTTATATATAGGATGGGGCAGAATATTAAATTACTTTTAGAAAAAGGTCTAAAACATAAAAATGAAATTGTAAATAGTACTAAGAGATGTGGATCATGCAACCAGTGCAGGTATATAACGGAAGAGACAGAGATAGTGTTAATGAATTATAACAAGACTAAATTATTCCCTAAAAAAGGGAATTGCAATACACGAAACATAGTATATTTGGCTATTTGTAAGAAATGTCCTTCTTATTATATCGGAAAAACCGAACAACAGTTTAGAAAAAGGATTTATGCACACACATATTCCATCAGAAAAAAGGACGACAAAAATGCTTTAGCAAAACATATTATGAACAGAGGTAGTGAGCATGAGTTTAAATTCTGTATTTTAGAAACAGTAGTTCCCAACCCTAGGGGGGGTAACATTAAGGGGCATTTGTCTTACAGAGAATGTCATTGGCAGATATTAACGGATGCCACTACCCCACCTGGAATCAATGACTATATCTCTGTCAAACCGATACTTGCAGTTTGACACATATTATTGGATTGTTTGGTAACATCCTACATTTTACATATTACAGGTTTTTATTTATAGTATAGGTATAGGAAGTTTGTTAGATAGTATAGTCTTATCAATTTTTCAAAGTTTTTTAGTATGTAGAACACAATATGTATAGGTTCGGTTTTTAGATTTTATGTATTTTAGAGATCAGTGAATGAATTTATTACACAATTTATGAACTATGTCTATATTTAGTTTTTTCTTTTTATTTTAATCATCAACATCAGTGATTTATGATTATGTACTCGCATGATTAGTAAACAAGTAGGGAGAACAAAAGGGAACAGTACATTACAACATATTATATTATATATAGTTTTGATTAGAATGCTTTTGTAGCTTTAAATAGCTTTGAATGTATTTTTTGGCGCCAAAATGCGTATATAAGGATTAAGAAACTTCAAAGCATTGTTCTGAGGAAGCACACTCTTCGTGTGTGAAAGCGCTTAACCTTGTACTATACTGGCAATAAATTGGATGTTTTTAACGGACTGGAAACTTTATTTAGACCTGCTTCATATTTAGCGGTTTGACTGAGTTGGAATTCCTGGATACATCGGCGTTACAGCGACTCAGTACGCCACAGTAGATTTTATTTTTTTTAATATATAACAAAGCAGAGTCCAGGTCTTCAAAAATTCTAGGGCCATCAGGTAAAAAGATTTTTAGTTTGGAAGGAAATAAAAGATGAGTTTTGAGCTATGCTTTTTAAGCTCTCTTATTAATGGTAAAAAGACCTTTCTTTTTGATATTACCAAAGAAGAATAGTCATTGTCAAAGCGCACAGTTGCTTCATTAATTTTTATAGGTGATTTAGCCCATGCAGATTTTAATACCATCTCCTTGTCATAAGATGATAAAAATCTTACAATAACTGATCTAGGATACTTTTATTTGTATTAGAAATGGATAAAGACCTATGGGCTCTTTCAATGCCAAAAGAAAATGCCTCTGACAGATCTAAAGTTTTGGGAAGCCAAGTATTTAAAAAAGATGTAATGTTATTACCTTCTATATTTTCTGGCAGTCCAAAAATCCTTATATTGTTACGTCTGGATCTGTTTTCCAAGTCATCTAGTTTGGATTGAAGGTGTGTGTTTTGTTTCAATAAGAATTCAGTGTTTATTTCCTCTTCCTTAATTTTGTTGTCCATATCATTAAGTGTCTCTTCTATACCTGTTATCTGAGCTTTCTGATGTTGTAGATCTTGGTGTAGCACATCCATTTGTTTTGTGGTTTTCTCTATAAAATTGTCAATTTTAACATCCAGTCTGTCCATTTTAGTTGTTAGTTGCTGTATAGTTGATAATAATGTCTGAAGCTCTTTCTTAATGCTGGAATCCTGACTGTTAGCCTTGCTGGAACTCATTCTGAACAGAAGTGATGAGAGAGAAATTTCCAAAAAGATTTCTGACAGGAAAATTAGTTAAAATTTCTTTCTTTTTTGGATATTATTCAAGGTAATGATATTCCAAACGTTTTTAGAAAGAAAATTTTTCCATTAGTTGAATTTTGAAGTAATAATTTCCTGTTAATGTAGTTATGTTGGTGGAGCTGAAGAAATCTGCTGCTATCCTGTGTTCATCCTTGGCCACGCATAATACTCTCATCTTACTTTCTAAGTGTTCCTCTCTCCACTGTTTGCTCCTCTCTCCACTTTTTGCTGAAGTAGCTTAGAAAGTTAATATTATATTGCTTTCGGTGACATTTTTGTATGGCTAATGTTGAGAAGTGGAAGCAGGGAAAGAATTCTGTATACTGAATTTTTTAAGTAAGTTTTCTGGACACAAATTTCATTTTCCCTTTTCTGGAGCAACCTTGGACTGTGGGTGCTGCATGAGTAATTTGCTCAGATTTAACTAGGTAAATGGAGACTGTAAGAATCAAATCCTGTGGTACAATCACATAATCAGCTCATTAAAGCTGATTCTCAGCACTAATTAGCAACTGTAAAATATTGCAGTTTGCAAAGGGACAGTGGGCATGTTTTGTCACTGGGTAATTTACTAATTACAGAAAAATGGAATGAGAGTATATGTGTATATGCATGTGGTTGATAACATTTCATTTCATTCTGGGAAATATAAAAGACTACTCAGAGTTAACACAAACATGCTCTAACTAGCAACCACATAGTTTAGTATATGCCTAAAACAACAGGAAAATGAAAAGGACACAGTTATTTATGTACGTGTTGTCCCAAAAACTTAACATGTTGAGCAGGTTGGGAGATTGTGGTTGGTTGATGGGAGCCCATACATCAAAAACAGACTATGACTCAAGGTGTACGTAATCGGCAGTTAGGCACAGATAAGTGTTTTATGGCTTCCAAAGCTAGGGTCCAGATGAAGAGATGATAAAATCATCTAGCAAAGGAGAGTAATATTGTCAGAACTGAATTCATCTTCAAGTATTGGTGAGTACCTTCATGAGGTGGACAATGTTTTCACAAAATCTTACCAAGTAAACATTGATATATACAGTAGATTTTATATAGCATACATCATGGACAGAAGTAGATTAAAAATAAAAAAAAGACAGCTGGGTGAACAAATCCCAGCATAAAAAAGTTCCCAATCCTGGTAGGTGCACTTTTGCCAGGACTGGAAAAATGACAGTGTAGAATCTTCAAGGCAAGGAAACATTCTTACAATGAGGTTAGGCCAGGCTCAAGGGGAGGATGACCGCCCCTGTTGTTGAAGGAAATAGTAGCCCACAAAAACTGACAGGCCAAAAAAAGAGCCTTAAAGATGATAGCATGGATCTACTGAGGATAAGAAAGGAATTCTACATTGTTATTATTATGCAAGAAGCCCAGAATTTCTGGATAAAAGATATTCAAAAAGATTGAGAGAAATTAGAGGAAAGAAACATACTTGCACAAGAAAGCCTGACAAAAGCTCAAAATGCTATTTTTTGTCCATTAACTCCATAGATTTATGAAAAAGATTATATAGACCGAGAAACTTTAGGCCATTTGGAAAAAAGAAGCAACTGAAGAAGTGCGAAAATATAAACAACAAAACCTAGAGCTTTTTTGAAAGGTATAAAAAAGAAACATAGACAAAGGAAAAGAAGAGATCTGATATGATGGAATATTTATGCAAATTAGAAAGCCAACCTAATCAATATAAAAAAGCAACTCCAAAGATATTTGAAGAGAAATACAGGCAAAGGCACCTAGATATGGAAATTTTTACAATAAATAAAATAAGATCACAAAGGGGGAATGCAGAACATGAGACTAGTATAGAAAAGCCAACTCTCGTAACTTAGACATATCTCTCAACCTCTTAGTACAAAAAATCTGGGCAAAGCCAAAAATAATGGGGGGAGGCAAAGCCCTAAAAATAGGGACACATTTTAAATATTGCCCTTATAAATTTAGAACTTTGCTAGAATAAAATGCTTTGTGTTACCATGCATTTTCTGAAGGATATGAAGTCTGAAACTCAAATGACTGTCATTATTTAGTGAATTTAGTCCTCACTGATTTGCTACAAAAATATGAGGAACAGACCAAAAGTATGTGGCAAATATCTGGACATTCTGTGAAAATCTGTACAGTGGAGAGGTATAATGTCACAGCATGATGGAACAGCAAGTCCGCAAACTAAGGAAAAACAGGTAGAAGGGGAGGCATGTAATCAGTTGCCACATGAAGACACTCTGCAGCCTTCAGTAGAAAACCAGTACAGAAGCTCAGTTGGAGTTGGACTGCAAGGGAAGGAACAGAAATGGTGGAGACTCTGGCACAGTCAATGTTGAGGAGTGACAGGGCAGTGTGTTCCCATAAGAAAGAGCAATGGATGACACACGATACAGTCAAAGAGAATATGTCACAGGAAAATGTTCTAGAACTTTTTGTAGAATTCCCACAGGCGATGAAGAGCAAAGAATGTGCCCTCAGTTTAGAAGAAAATGATCTAAGGGAAGAGTTGCTTGATTTAATAGAGATGGATAGACATATTAAGACTGATGAAAGAAATAGATTACAGAAAATCAATAAGACCCAAATGTTAGAAATCTGATAAAACAAATGAACACAGTAATTAAGACTATTAACAGAAATTCACGTCACATAACAGAATTAAATAGGATATATTACTGTGCTAAATTAATAACAGCCTTACCACAAAAATACAGAGCAATGTGTGGAAAGAAGAGAGGAAATCGAATGGCATCATGGAAGTATCCAATACAGAAAATACTATAGTAGTTAAAGAAAGAAGCTTCACTATTAGAGGAGTATACAAGAGGCAACAGATCAACAAAAATACTTAGAAAGATATACATGATAAAAGCAATAGGCTGTGTCAGAAAAGACCAGCATCTGTTGTACACTATTACAAATAATAAACTGAATATATCAGCACAGGCAGAACAAATTACAAGACATGCAATTAAATGTAAAGGGACAGTACAAAATAAGTGATTCATTGATGACTCAAAACGTTTACTAGAGAATCAAAAAAAGAAGAAATAGACACATTTTAGAAAAATGTCTATGAAGACCATGAGGAATATAATAAAGATGTTGAGTGCATAGAAGAAGTAAAAGAAAAACTAAGAAGTTCAAATGTTCAGGATGTGAAATAGAATGAAGTAATGGCCATATAAATTAAAGCAAAATTAAGAAAAACTCCAAACTTCTAACCAAATGTATTAACATCGTCAAATGAAAATTTAGCTCTGAGAAAGTATTACTTATAAGCACCCCAAACAGACAATTTGACATTTGACAGCATCCCACATTCATGGATAGTAGTGCTTACATATGTATAAGAAACACCTTTGAATGATCGGTTAAAGTGCAGTGACCATGATGCAATGGCAAACCGCTTTGCAGCTTAGCCATGATAAAGGAAAAATTATTATCACAGAGATAAAAATTCAAAGGTGCATATTTCAGGGTGAATATTTGTCACTGTTGCTCTTTTGTCTTGTCCTTAATAACCCATTAAGCTGTTTACTTAACAGACTAAGACATGGTTACAAATTGGCTCTCAGAAAATAACAAATTATATATAGACTTCTCATCTTTTTTTTGTGGATGGTTTAAAATGTGTAGTTCATCAGATGAGGAACTGAAAGCACAACTGGAAACTTTCTCACACAATTAAGAATGTTATTTAGTCTTGATAAATGTGCAAAAGTAACATTTAAAGCAGGAAAGCACCAGCACAAAGACAATATCAGCCTGGGACAGGAATGTGACATAAAGGATCGTGAGAAGGAAGGAGGGTATAAATATTTGGGATTTGATGAAGGATTGACAATAAAACATGAACAAATGTGAACAAAACTCAGTAAAGAATATTTTAAAATATTAATATTAATACTGAATACAGCTCTGACATCTATGAGCAAAGACAAAGCTATAAACTAATTTGCTCTTCCTATTCTAACTTACAGTTTTGGGGTGATTGACTGGGCTTAGAAGGTATTAGATCAGTTAGGCAGGAAAACAGGAAAAATGCTTCAACCGTATCAAATGATATATAAAAATCAGTGAATACCAAGTCTATATATTCCTTGTTCTGAAAGAGGTATGGGCTTCCTCTAAACTGATTACATGTATAGATCCTCAATCACAGGACTGCATTTATATCTGCTGACTTTACCAGATGCAAACATAGTGAAGGTTTTAAAACATGAGAACAAGTCTAAGGTGACTTCCCTTCTTATATTAGCAGAAAGATAGTGTCAAACAGGAATGAAAACCAAACCAGAAGTAGACAAAAATCAGGCAGCAACTGAATGTGCCAAAAAAAAAAAAAATACAAAGAAAGAATATATGGAGAATGATCTGATGAGAAGGCAAGAAATGTGCAAAAGGCATAAATATAGTTGCAAAGAGAGGTGAATTTAAACCAGAAGATGAAAGATTAATATTGGTAGCCCAGGACAGTAGTCTACATACACATTGGTTTGCAAGGTCCATTGAGCATGTTGGAGAAACAGACAAATGCAGGTCATGTAAAACAGAACTGGAAAGAGTGATGCATCTTGTTGCTGGTTATGATACACTAATGGCAAAGAGGCTGTATACTGAAAGGCATAATAATGACAAGACTGCTGCATTGGGGATTGTGCAAACATTACAGTACTGAAGTAGAGGAGAAGCATTGGAAATGTGTGATACAAAGCATTATAGAGAATGATGAAGTTTATATCACATGGGATCACCCAATATGAACAATTCAAAAAATAGATGTGAGAAAGCCAGACGCACTCCATGAAAAGAATACAAAAGTAGCACTGATCATTGAAATTGCTGTACCCAGTGATTACAGCGTCTTATGTACAGAGAGAAACAAAGTCATAAAATACCAGAATTTGCAGGTAGAAATGAGGACAATGTGGAAGAAGGATGCCCAGACAGTTCAAACAGTACTAGGGGTCCATTCCCATCATGGCATTAGAAACCCAAAAGACTTGGAGAAATTAAATGACTACTAGCCTTCTGTACTTACTGTTCTGTACCTGGTAATACTGGAAGAAGGAAAAAGAAGGTCCAAGTGATGCAAAGAATTATGATTGGGTCACTGATCTTAACCAGCTTATGTGTGTGAGGCACAGATATTTAATGTCACCTGTCAAGCTTTTCTTTACACTAATTTTGAGGTAAATTTCATTACATTTTTATTAGAATTAATTTGTTGACAACAGAAAAGAATCCATATTACTTGTTTCCGTTAAAAAAACTCACTTCCCATTTATTGATTTATGTGTTCTGAGCTACCATTAAGTACTTCTTTCTTTCGTTTATGGACCTCATCCAAGGATAGACTTAGTAGGTTCATAGGTGTGTACTAGGCTAATGGCCCTGGAGCCTTTACAAGCCTAGCCCATAAGATTACCCTGTCATCGTGCCACCCAACCTTAGTTCCTAGTGCCTCTGTCAAGTAGAGCCACTGGAATCTGACTTGGAGCCAGCGACTTTCACACTATGGGTTCTATCTGTGAACCAGTTTGCAACTCACCTAGTGATATACGGTTAGATGCCTAGCTTAGTAAGTTTTTCTATGATTCCTGAGTAGGGAATGCTATCAAAGGTCTTGGCCAGATCAAGGTAGGCTGTATGAACCACTGGAGCTTCATCCACAACTATGGTGACTGACTCAAAGAAGTTGACCAAGTTGAGCAGGCATGATCTACCCTTCACAAAACCAAACTGTGTAGGATCCAGAGTTTGGAGATTCCCTATATCCCTGTTTATTAGGTCCATGATGATGTGTTCCATAGTTTTGCATATCAGACTCATCAGACTAATGGAGCGATAGTTCCCAGGGTCCGTAGTCACTCCTCCTTTGTGGAGAGGCATGACTGTAGCAGTGCACCATTCGGTAGGTACAAAGCCTGAGGTGAGGCTGTGATTGAACAGGGCACACAGGTGAAGTGCCAGTTCACTCTGTAGTTCATATACAACACAACCAGGGATACTGTCAGGTCCCATAGAAGCTGTATTCTTTGCCTTGGACAGTGCTGTTTTAACCTGTGCTGCAGTAATACTGGGTGCCTGGCAATCTACTGGTATTGTGATTGGTCCTTTGGGGGGGTGGTAAAGTTAGCACTGAATCTGTCCGCCAGTATATTTGCAATATCTGTTGGCTCGGTATAGGGGGTACCATTGTGCAGTAGTTTAGAGCAAATCTGGGTATTGTCATGGAGATTCTTTACATAACTATAGAAGGCCTTATGGTTGTCTTTACTATCTGCTGCAGTTCTGTTTTCATAGCTAACTTTAGAGGATTTGATGAGGGATCTCAACCTTTTGTTGAGGCTAAGGGGGTTTTTCCAGTCTTAAAACTTCACCGTATTTTGCATCAGTCTCCTCCTTCTGTTGTAGAGTTTGTTTATGGCAGGGTACCACCAGATAGAACATTAAAACAATGTTCCATGATAACATTTCCTTTTCAAAATTCTACATCATCATTGTAAAGAAAGGGCAATGAAATCAAAAACTAAAATCATAAAAAACAGAAACATTAGTAAAAAATTTGCAGCTATGATCCAGGTGACCAGTATGTGATTAAACAAAGAAACATGAGTGCTGTCAGACCCATGTATAGGCAGATGTAGGCCTGCTTATCAAGTAAGGAGGGAAGATGTCCAGCTTGCTTTTTGGATAATGTCCACAAGAGTGTAGGTGATATCAGTCAGTGTAACTCTGCTCTGCAAAGAACTATATTATGCAGTGTAATTACAATATCATAGACTCCTACAATACACCTGCAACTTGTTTGCTAAATAAGGCATTTTCCCCAAAATTTGGGAGAATGCCACAATTATGACCCTCCCTAAGAACATCCATCCATAACCCCTTTGACCCTCCTTAAGAACATCTATCCATCCATACCCCCTCCATTTTTTTGTTTTTTTTTTTTGCACCATTTTTGCATGTGGGTTGGGGTATCATATCAAGAGTGACCATCATCTAGAGCCAGTATTCATACCACCAGGTGACTAGCCCTTCCAAGCATTGTCTCTCAAAATATTCTCAAGTTTCACAATAGTTTTATTTTACTGTATAGAAAAATACTAAAAAAATGTTTCATAAACAGCCTGCATTTCCCATCCAAGAACACAATATTCTCTGTTTAGATGTAGGGCTGGGCTCTGGTTAGGTCACTGCATGTTCACAACTTTGTGGCTACTGATGTCATTTTTGCCACCAGTGTTAAAGACATTTTAACAGGAGCTTTTCTCATAGATGAGAATAGAGCATTTGATCAACATAATCTTTTTATTAGCAACATAACAACTCTGCATTTAGAAATACTGTGATAAACGGCTTTCTTCAGGCTGACTGGTCTATTGGAAGTTTAATGCCCAGACTGGATTTTCTTGCTTAGTCTCTTACTACCTATATGCTTCCCACAAACCTAACTAGCCCTTCTTATTTTATCTCTCTGTGAAACCTCTTCCAATTGCACATCCAAAAATCAAACTCCAGCTAAATGCATGCAATATGAATATTTACAGATCTTCAACATATGTGATTAACTTACCTGAGCAAGAGCTCAAAAGCTGAATAAGCTGGCTGATGCAAAGTGATGTTTTACAAAATCTTAACAAACCTTATGATATTTAGGTCACACCCGGGAATGAAACATTGGTGTTTAATATTGACATTAGTTACTGCATCTCAAAGCCCCCTAAATAAAACACTGCCTGCTTTAAATAGTCTGCTCTCTGGTTATAGAAATATCTCGAAATACATAAATTATTCTAATTATACGGCACATACTTCCTAACCCCTTAGAGCAGGAAATTTATTTTTATTTTATTTATTTTTAAATTTGTTAGCCGGGTTAATCCAACTGGGCCCAGAGAGTCCTTTTTTAGTGGAGACCCAAGGAGAAAAGCTCCAGGAAAGTAATTAAAACATAAGAAAAAACTAACAATTCAAGTTGTAAGATGTTTAACAGTATAAAAACAGTGAGAAATATACAATATGAATATATACAAGGCAAAAGTACAGTATTTTGAGAATGCAGTAACAATATGTTTGAGTAATTTGGTTAGCATTAAGTTATTTACAAGGAATGTAGCAATGCCTAAAATAAAAATAAAATTCAGAGCAACATTATGGCATACTATAACAAAGATTCATTTAAAGGGAATTCCGCAGTGGTGCAGCGGCACCATTGTTGCCTCACAGCAAAAGGTTCTCCCATTTGATTCTGGGCTGGAGTGCGGGGAGTGCCTTCTGTGTGGAGTCTGCATGTCCTCCCCACAGTTGGGTGGATGTTCGAAAGACATGCATAAATGGGCGTGCCTTTGTTGAATGTTGAATGTCGTGCTGGCACTTCGGCGTTCGTAAAAATCTACTGCCAATCATTAGCAGACCAGAGTTCTGCTGTGGCGACCCCTAACCGGGAAAAAGCCGAAAGACAAACAACAAAGATGCATTTAATAGCATAGGTACTCACTGCAGAGAGAGAGTAATATATGTCGACAGTTTAGGTAGATACCAGGAAGATATGTTGAGAGAAGAAGAAACATTCATTAGGTAATTTCCTGACGAACATATCTATGCATGTTGGAAATCAATTTAAGTTACTTTTTGAATTCACCACTTTTGGTAGTGGAGCGAAGGGACAGTAGACGTTTGTTTCATGAGTATGCAATTGAACTACTGTTAAGTATTTTTCCAATATTTTGTTTGGCATGGTCATCTGCAGAAGGTTTTGTTGTGTGCTTCTGAGATCACGACTGGGTGTGCAGGATGTAATTATGGATGTAAGGGCAGGGCAGGAGTTGGGGCTATTTTGGATGCTGTGTGCAATTTGTAATTGTGATACATGAAGCATGTGTGAGAGCTCAGGCCATCTTAAGCTTTTCAGATATATACAGTGATAGGATTTGTAGCTATTACTGGCTGCAAATTTTGCTATCTTGTTATATGTGGTTTCTAGTTTGGTTAAGAGATTATTTTGGAGATTAGTAAGTATGGGGGCAGCATACAGCTGGGATTGGAGATGGGAGCAGCATACAGCAGGGATGGTAGAATAAATGTTTGAGCCAGTGTAGGTCTAGATTTGTCAGGTATATATTTGTCATTGTGGTATAGAAGACCTAGTTTTTGACTGGACTTATTGATAAAGTTTAAGATATGTAGATTGAATTTTAATTGGTTGTCTATACTAACAGCAAGTAATTTGGTGTTTGAGTCAGTTGTGATAATTGCATTATCTAAGGATGAGATGGTGAAGTTATCTTTAGATGGATTGAGGTTTTTATGGAAGGAAAAGGAGAAGCTTGGTCTTTTTGGGGTTGAGAAGCAGGTTGTTTTCAGTTAGCCATTGCTCTACTAGGTGCAGAGATAGTTGATTGACAGTGTGGAGATTTTGTATATTGTCAGTGGTGTTAATAATTGTGGAATCATTGGCGTACTGTATTAAGGTAGAGTGGGGGGGGGCAGGAAACATGGAGGTTATTTGTAAATATATTAAAAAGTAGGGGGCCCAGGATAGAACCCTGGGGAACCCCTGTCTTAACAAGACAGAAAGGGGAGAAGGATGTTTGCCATCTGACAGACTGGCATCTATTCGAGAGGTTGGACCAGGAGGTATTGGAGGTAGAGAGTTGCAGGTTAGAAAGTGTGTTTAGGAGGATGGGATTGGAAATGGTATCAAATGCTTTGGAGAGGTCAAGGAATAGAGCTGATATGAGTTTATTATTGACTCTGGCTTTGACAATGTTGTGTGTGAAAGATAGGAGGGCAGTGGTAGTACTGTGCGAGGGTCAGAAACTATGAAGTGTGGGTGTAATTATGTTTGCTTGTAAGAAGTGGTTTAGTATTTGGTTATATATGGGTCCACTTCAAAACATCTAAAATTCATGACATCTAATTTCATAACATTGAGACCAGAACATCTAAAACCCAAAACATCTAACACCCATAACATTGAATTTCATAACATCTAGCAGTACAAATCACATGAAAATAACATCCCCTCCAGATATAATGACATATAATGACACCAAACGACCAAACACACTGTTTACTACATTTCTGCAGGGGGAGCTTGATATAGTGGTGTTAGGAAATTAACTTTTTCTCACTGTAGTGCGATCTTGGAGTAGGTATATTTAATTTACAGGGAGTGTGGGGGGTGTAGGTGGTTTTCCCCCCTGCATAAATGTAGTAAAAAGTGTGTTTGGTAGTTTGGTATTGTTATATGTGGAGGGGATGTTATTTTCTTGTGATTTGTAGTGTTAGATGTTATGAAATTCGATGTTATGGGTTTTAGATGTTTTGAGTTTTAGATGTTCTGGTCTCAGTGTTATGAAATAAGATGTTATAGGTTTTAGATGTTTCAAAGTAGACCCCATGTATACATAGGTTCATAGGTTCATAGGTTGATACTAGGCTATCTGCCCTAGGGCATTTATAAGCCTAGCCAGAGTGTGTTTGGCTTTCGCCACCCTTTTAGATTAGCTGACTGTGCCTCTGTATAGTAGGTCACAGAAGATAGCCCTGTTAAGGTTAGTTTACTGTGCCTCTGTCTAGTAGGGGCACAGAAGAGATCCCAGGGATAAACCTACGATCTCCCATCCACTCGTCAAGATTTCTCTTGAAGACGGTCATTGAGGGGCTCTGCCTAACATGGATTGGGATTTTGTTACAGAGTGAGGGGAGCCTCTGGGATATGAATCTGTCCCTCCAGCATGTCCTATTTATTTCTGTGCTGAGGTTTAAGTCCCTGGAGCGTGCAGCTCTAAGGGATTTGGATTTCCTGAGGTGGAGCATGTCCATTAATTCTGGTTTGGACATGGCTTTATACATCAGGCACAGATCGCCATCCATAATTACATCCTGAGTAGGCAGTAAACAACTGAGTAGAGCTGGAGTTTCTTTAGCCTAACTGCGTAGGGCATCTGTTTGAGTCCCTTGATCCTCTTGGTGAGGTACTTTTGGGGTCTTTCCAGTTGCTGCAGGTGTCAGGTAAAGTACATCCCAAATGGGGCATTGTATTCAATTATTGGCCTGATGAGTGATGAGTAGAGGGGCGCAATGACCTCTCTTGATCTAGATGTGAACCCTTTCATGATAAGGTGGGCTATATAGAAGGTCTTTCTAACCACTTTGGCAATGTGATTGTCAAAGGAGAGATTGCTATCTACTTGGGTCCCCAAATCCTTAATTACTTCTTCCATACTTACTGGATTACCACCTATGTGGTAATTTGTGGGCACTTTGTTTTTTCCAAAGGGGATGACTATGCACTTTTTGGCATTTAGCTTTAGACCATGGCTCTTATCCGTCTTTGTGAGACCCTTTTGGAGGATGCTTATGTCAATTGACGAGTCGATTATGGCACCCAGTTTGCAGTCATCTGCGAACTTGGTCATCTATAGTCCTCCTGTGTTAGCCTTTACCTCAGAGAAATATATACCAAACAAGAGAGGTCCCAGGACTGAGCCTTGTGGGATGCCACTTGTAACTGGTTTAGAGTCTGACATGGCACCTGCAATTCTGACCATGTGGGTTCTATCCCTGAGCCAGTTTGCAACCCATCTTGTGACATAGGGGTTGATATTTAAGCTGGTGAGCTTATTTATGATGCCTGAGTGGGGTATTGTGTCGAAGGCTTTTGCGAGGTCCAGGTAGGCTATGTGGACTACCTTCCCTTCATCTATGGCCTTGGTGACTGTTTTAAAGAAGTCGACCAGGTTCAAGAGGCAAGATCTTGCCTTAACAAAGCCGAATTGGGTAGGATCCAGTGTTTGGAGGTTCCCAGTGTCTTTGTTTATGAGTTCCATGATGATACGCTCCATAGCTTTGCAGACCAGGCTTGTCAGGCTTATAGGGCGATAGTTTCCGGGGTCCATTGTGGCACCACCTTTGTGGAGTGGGACCACTGTTGCTGTACGCCATTCCTTGGGTACATATCTTGTAGTAAGGCTGAGATTGAACAGGGACTTTATGTGAGGGTTCAGTTCTTCTTGGAGCTCGTGTAAGATGCAGCCCAGGACACCGTCCGGTCCAATTGATGCTGTGTTTTTTGCTTTGGGCAGCTCTCACCTGTGCATCTGTGATGTCAGGAAGGCTACACTCTGTTGGGATAGACATTTGCTCTTTTGGGGGGAATGGGGGAAGAAGTTTGCACTGAACCTGTCTGCCAGGATGTTGGCAATGTTTGTGGGTTCAGTCTATTTTTTGTTATTTTGCACTAACTCAGAGCATATCTGGGAGTTGCCACCCAGGTTCCTGACATAACTAAAGAAGGCCTTGTGATTATCTTTATCATCTTGTGCAATGTTTCTTTTAAAGATGGCCTTAGATAATTTTATGAGGGATCGTAGTTTCTTGCTAGTACTGATCAAAGATGCCTTCCCTTTTTCGCATTTTGCTCTATCATGTAGTAGCTTCCTCTTTCTGTTGTATAGGTTATTTATGGCTGGGGTCCACCAGACAGGTCTCCTGCCTTTGAAGGAGTGAGTCTTGGTTTTATTTGGGATAGCACAATCCATGCATTCCTGTAGGTGTCCATAGAATGTGTTTGTAAAGGATTCTGCGGTTTGGGCCGTATTTTCCACTGGCCCAGGGGCTTTGAAGGATTCTACCTCGGTTTTGAGAAGTGCGAAGTTTGCTTTTGAGAAGTTCTTCACCGTGGTTTCCTTGTCTGGGGGTGGGGACGGGATATGGATGTCCAGTGAGATTAAATTATGGTCAGATCTTACCAATGAGGGGTATACCTCTGGTATGGAACATGGAGTCCCCATGTTGGTGATGATCAGGTCCAATATGTTTTCCCCTCTTGTGGGAGTGGTGACCAGTTGTTCCATAGCATTTGATTTTATAAATTCTAGGAACTGTTGGGCGAGGGTGTTGGGGCTTGAGTAGTGCTCCCAGTCTATGTTTGGGTAGTTGAAGTCACCCAATATGATGGTGTTTGGAGAGACCTTCATATTCTCCAGTGTTCTCAGGAAAGCTGACTGGGGTTCTTGAGTTTGGGAGGGTGGTCTGTAGCAGGTTACAAACTGAAAGGCAGTTTTGGCCACTGTTAGTTGCACATCGATGGTCTATGATGCTTCGTGCAGTGCCACTAACCTGGAGGTGTGGGTATCTTTGATGACTATGGATACTCCCCCTCCTTTTGTGGTTCAGTATGAGTTTTGGGGCTGAAAAGCATGGTATGAGGTATAACCTGGTAGTGCTGGGGTGCTCTCGGGAGCCTTGAACCAGATTTCTGTTACTGCACAGATATCAATATTCTCCATACTGAGGAGAGCCTCGAGTGCATGCATCTTGAGGTTCAGACTTCTGGCATTGAGCAGCATTACCCTTAGTTTCTTTTTCCTTGTGTTGTCATTTGAGGTGGGTTTGTCTTTTGAGCCTTGCCTAAAAAAGGCACTATGGGGATGGCAAGAGCCTTAGCCAATATTCGAAAGCCCAGAGGTGACAGGTGCAAGCTGTCAGTAGCGAAGCAACGTGGCTTGTCGAGCATGTCATCCCAGGCTGACAGACACTGAATCCCCTTTGAATGACACCAATACTTTAGCCAATTGTTAAAATTGATCATTTTGTCTTTATACTGTGGCATCATTCTTGGTGAGGGTAAGATGCTACTCAAGGTCAGGGTCATACCGGCTTGGGCTACATGATCACAGAGCTCCTTTATGTCTCTTTTCATGTAGTCCAGGGAGGTACATCTCAGGTCATTCACACCAGCATGGACAATGACGGAGTCATATTTGTACTTGCTTTGGAGTGACCTGAGTGCTTGTGTTATGTGGCGGATCCTGACACCCGACAGGCAGCTTACAGTGACTTTCTCCTTGTTCAGCCTGGTGAGTGGGACGTCAGTGTGTCTGACAATAGAGTCACCTATTACAAGTGTATTAGGTGTGTTGTTTAGCCTTAAGGGTTGTGACTGTGTGGCACACTGACTTTGTGAAATATGTGATACATGGGTATTGTTGTGGGGTAGCGGTTGCTTGGATATCTGCTTTGGAGGTCTCTGCTGCTTGGGCAGATTTTTATTTAGAGCTTCTGAGTATGTTTTTGTGTGTTTATGTGTTTGGTTTGGTGTTGCGATAGGTCTATGTGAGACTGGATTTGTGGTGTGTGTGGTTACCTTCTCCTCCTGACTGACTGCGCCAGTACTGGGTTGAGAGAGCTCAGCCTCCAGTGTGGCTATATAGTTGCATCTCTCACATATATTTGAGCTTGTTAGGAGGAGGAGAAGGTGGTCTGTGTACATAAGGCAGTTGTAACATTGCCTCAAGATTCCCAGATTCACCAGCTGGTCTGGAGAGTAAACCCAAAACTAACTTTTGGACATGCCAGAATAGTATAAGGAACTACTTTTTGACTGATCAAAAAGGACCAATAAGGAGCCAAGTACTTAAAGGGAGTTTAAGAGGGTGTCGTGCTTTAGTTTATTAGTGCTTACTTATAAGATTAGTTATACGAGCAACTGCATGGCTTTAGAATGAAAATAGAGTGCTTACTTTGAGATTTACAACAGTTCTAAGGGAAAAAGTGAAGAGCAAACTTTGTGGAGCCGGGAATAGTTTAAACCCATTTAAGTGGCGCTGCCCAATGCTGCACTATGCGCAAAATCGTGCAAAAGCACGCAAATGAGAGTTTTAAAGCAGGGAAACTGAGAGAAACTGACATTTTTCCAGTATCTTGGATAAGGGGATAATATGGCAATAGGCCTGTAATTTGAGGGTTCTGTAGAATTTCTGCCCTTCTGGAGGAGTATTATGAATAATTTTCCAGATATCTGGTACTGTATTTTCTTGGATGGGTCTATTGATAAGTATAGATACAGGGTATGCTAGGGATTTGGCTGCATCTTTGAGAAGTAATAGAGGGAGTTTGTTGAATGATGGGGAGCAGGTTTTGAGTTTATTAAGAAGTGATCTGATGAAGGAATTTGATATGGGTGCTAGGGAGAATGATGGAAGAGATGAGGTGGGAGGTGGAGTATTTATATAAAGAGTTTCTGGTTTAGTAAGTTTTTATATTGTTTAGATGAAAAAGTTGTTAAGTAGGCTTGCAGTTTCATTGGAAGGTTTGTTAGGGAAGGGGTTTGGTGAAGAGGGGTTCCCTGGAGATAGTAGTTTGTTTATTGAGTGCCAGAATTTCTTCAAGTTGGAATGTGGATTGCTCAGAGACTTTTGTCTAGTAGGACCTGCTTTTTTGTTTGGTTGTGAAGCTGTTTGTATAAGGTCAGGTGGAAAGTTGAGTTATTTTTTTCCATGCTTTCCAGACACTGTCTCTCTTGTTCATAAGTGATTGAGTTGCATGGTTTAACCATGGTGAATAATTACATTTTAGCCTACTTTTTCTACTTGGAGCCAAGGTGTTAAGAGTTTCTAGGAATAAATTGTTGAAGTTTTGGACAGCCTCATTTAGGGGTAATGTGTGTAGGAATGACCAGTTTACAGTGGACAGTAATTCATTTAGGGTGACGGGGTTGTAGTTTTTAAGGTTACTAGACTCTTTGTGTTGGTGGCCCTTGTTAAGATTGGGACAGTGTCTTATTACTGAAGTAGGGAGGCAGTCACTAAGGGAGCTAGGTAGGGTGGAAGGGTTATGATTGCACTGGGGGTTTGATACTAATATCCAGTTGATAACTGAGCCATTCTGGGAATTGTTTTGCTGGTGCATGGGTGAGGTGAACACCTGTGTAAAGCCATAAAGGTTTATAGAGTAGCTAGGGGATGCAGTACTAACAAGGTTCCAGTCAATATTCATATCCCTAAGTGTTAGAAAAATATGTATTAATGTGTGTATGCTTAATGCCAATTAATAATCAAATTAATTAATACGCTTTTCATTCTATTTTTCATGCACTATGTTATATATAAATTGAGTTTCATATGAGACTGAAAAAGATGCTTTTTGAAAACTGCAGTATGCTTTCTGAAACTTGCAAGATGCCCTCTGACCTAGTAACTGCTAGCACAGCAGTATTCATGTTTATGCCTTTTGGAAATGTACTTGAGAAGCAGGTGCTTATCTGCTAGGTCAGGAACAAATGAATGAACAATACTATATTCTGTAAATGTAATGATTTTAAACAATCAGCTCTGTTCAAAGCATGAGAACATGTGCAGCTGCAGTAGCTTAGAGATAAAGTGGACAAAGGATTATTAGAGAAATGAACTGTTAGCATTGTGCTTGAATTAGCCATAGTACCTTGAATGGTAACATAACATGTATCTAACTGGTAGTAATCAAGGCCATGTTGTTTTCCTCAGGAAGTTTCACATAAAAATTGATAAATCAGCAGAAATTCATGGGAATGATGGTCAACGGATGATGATGAAAAAGGTGGTAATCTGTTATGTCAGCTTGGTAGGCCATGTCTAGTTAGAGAATGTATAAAAATGAAAGTATTTCCTGTTTCTAGTTAGACAAACTCTGTAATAGCACGTTTTTGTCTCCTTGCTGCAAGATTAAAGTGCCTTAACCTGAACCTACCGTGTTTTAATAATTTTTCAAGTATATTTTTCCTTTGACAGTTTGGTCCTTCGGACCGGAAAGTACCTCTCGCTCTAGGCCTAGGTCAGAATTGGGCCCGGTGGCATGCATCCGTACGGAGAAGAGGCCAAATCGGCTCTTCTGTTTTGAAAGACCTCCGACTGAATTGTCGTTCGAAAGAGGCCAGCCACTGTTTCTGATCTGGGATTGGAGGACGAGTCAATGATCCGGTGGATCAACTCATGGGGGGTCAGGTAAGGAGGAATTACCTTATTTCTGTTTTAAGATCAGGGACTAGTTACAGAACTGTTTTGGTCAGGAAGATTTGCATGTGCAGATCAGGGACAAAAAAGGGGTTACTGTTTTGTCATAGATCAGGGAAACAGGATAGGTAGGCAGTTATTCTAGATAAACTGTGAAAAGCTATAGAACTATGGTACCACGTGATAAGAAGGGTTACGTAACAATTTACAGCTTAGCTAAGGCAACAATGGGAAATCAGTGTACGAAAAGTTCCCGAGACCCGCCCCTAACTGAAGACGCGAAATATATGCAATTACAGCGTGCCAACAATGTTAAGTATTATTCAAAATGGGTTGATAAGTATAAATTCGATGGTAATTTAGATAAACTCGCAGTTATTAAACTCATCAGGAAACTAAAAACAGATTCAAAAGGTCTATTAAAAAAGCAATGACAATTAGGAGTCCCTCAGGCGCATAGGTGGCTTGAGGAAGCAAATCGCAGGGAACAAAAGATAAAAAATTCAAAAACAATGTACAAAGAAGATAATAACTTGGTAATAGCAACGGCCCCTCCTTCGCCTCCTCCGCTTCCCTTACCAGAATATGAAGTGAGTGGACAAGCTGATCCACCTCCGCTATACCCAGCTGTTTCCACAACATCAAAACCATTTGTCAGGGATCCTATCGAGACAAGGTCTCGAACACGCGACTTGAGAAGAGAGATTGAACTCTGTGAAATAAATAGGAAATCACAAGCTACGAGTGAGGAAGAAATATGTCCACTCATAGAAGTACCGAATCCTCAGGCAGGATAGGCAGGACAGGATCTGACTCTTTTAGTTTCTAGACCATGGACACCGGAAGATATCCGGAAAGCCATGGAGGGAATTCCCAATCCGAAAGTGAATTTTCGAAAATTTTTAGAAGACTTACAGGGTATGAGATTAAGTTACCATTTAAACTGAGAAGAAGTAGAAAAAGTAGTTAGACAAATTGTAGGTCCAGATTGGCACATGATCAGTGGCGACTGGAATCCTCGTGATGCACAGCTTAGACCACTCCCACATACTAATGCAGAATTGGATGGCAGAGTAAAAGGTCTGACAGACCGAATCTCTGAAAAGTGGAAGCCTAGGGCTGATTGGACTTGCATTAATCAGTGCATTCAACAAGAAGGTGAAACAGTTGATAGATATTATGCCAGATTATTAGAGTGTTTTAATAACCATAGCGGAATGCAGATACCAGAAAACCAGACACAAGATTCCCCTTATGAGCAACAGCTAAAGAATGCATTCTTGAAGGGTAGTATAACTCCCATTAGCAGCTTTATTACAAAGCACATGGTAGATCATCATACGAGTAGATTGCAGCCATTACTCTAATATGCTAGACATGCAGAGAGACATTTTAATAGTAAAAAGAAAAAGAAAACTCAAGTATTTTCAGCAGAAGATGGGTCAGAAGTATTTGTAGTACAAACTGGGAGAAAGGGTAAAAAAAAAAACCCAGGGAAATAAACAATCTGACAAGCGATCAGAAGATTTTGAAGAAAGGAAGAAAAGAGGTGAATGTTTTAAATGCAGGAAAAAAGGAAATTTAGCAAGGGATTGCAGGCTAAATAAGAAGGTGACTACAGAAAATAAGGAGGATGAGGAATGACTATATGATAGTCAGGAATCACTAAATGGAAATAAACAGGAAAAGACAAGTACAAATGTGATAGCAAGGGTAGAGGATGTGACAGAAGGGGTAGAGGATGTACATGAATTTGTAGACATTGAAGAAAATGAAATTTTGGACTTAGCCTTATTGAGCCTAGAGCTTTACTTAGCAGATACAAAACCGGAAGTGACACTTCTGGTAGAGGGGAGGGAAGTCAAATTTTTGTGCGACTCAGGGGCTTCACGGACCCTGATACAACCTTCCAAATTACCAGAAGATTCAGATTCACCAGATTATATACTAGTGAAAGCAGCTAATGGACAGCTGTATCGGGATCCACTCTCCCATGACATAGCGATAACAGACCCCATTTCAGGAATGACCCAGAAAAGTAAAATTGTAGTTTCTGCAAAATGCCCAGTAAACCTGTTGGGCAGAGACTTAATGCAGATATTTGACATAGCCATAGTTCCAACCATGCAGGGTATGGAATCACAGCGACAAATGGATACTTTTGTAGTGCGACCGGAGGGTGAGACATATTATTGGTACAGCCAGGACTTGGTTACGACTGGTCCAGGGGCAGTAACCGAAGAACTGATGAACGTAGCCATCAGTAAGTCCCCCTCCCTTGACATTGACAAACAGCATTTGTTGCATTGTACTCTATATTACTGTAATAGACCAGGACCTGATAAAGAATATGAGCAGGAATTGTTTCAGAACCATGCAAACAGACTAGTGTTACGAAACGTGTACTGGGACGCAGAAGGAAACAGTGTAGTAAGCTGTTCATTGCCCCAGGAATTTTTAGCACTTTACAAATCTAATGGATTGCCACATGTTAGCTTAACTAAGAATAGAAATTTGAAATGGGCAGACTTAGGAGAAAAAGTCACAAGGTGGGAAAAGCAGACAGAATTAGAACTCTCCGAACAAGGAGTACAGAAACAGAAATTGAATTGGATAACACAGACACACCCAGCTGTACACTCACAGGCTAGTGAGAAGAGCTGAGTATTACTCTTATTGGAGGAAGAGGAAAAAGCCTTGCGAAACATACCAGAGACTCTCTGGTCAACAGGGAAATCAGATGTAGGACTTATACGAACAGCAGGACCAGTTACTATTACGCCATAGTCAGCATTTAGACCTCAGAAAATACAGTATCCCTTGAGAAAGGATGCAGAGATAGGGATTAAACCTATAATAGCAGCCTTACTTAAGGAAGGAGTCTTAATAGAATCTCCTGATTCACCATGTAATACACCCTTATTTCCTGTCAGGAAAGCAAACGGGGAATGGCATATGGTCCAAGATTTACAAGCTGTAAATAATGCAGTTATACCCAGGGCACCAATGGTGCCAGATCCGCACACCTTACTGAATGATTTAAAACCTCAGCAAAAGTATTTTTCTGTGGTAGATATTAGTAATGCATTTTTCTCAATACCGATACACCCCAACAGCCAACATTGGTTTGCATTTACATTTCAGGGGAAACTGTATACATATACGAGATTACCACAGGGATATTGTGAAAGTCCAACAATATTTGCATAAGAAATGGCAAGCAACCTGGCGGGATTTATCCCACTGAAAGGTAGTCAGATTTTACTTTATGTAGACGACATTCTGCTGGCAGCCCCCACTCAACAAGAATGTAAAGAGGACACCATAGCATTATTACAGTTTCTAGCTACTCAAGGACACAAAGTAAACAAAAACAAACTACAACTTTGGAGAAAACAAGTTAAGTACTTAGGACATGTAATATCCAAAGAAGGTAGAATATTAGATGAAGATAGAAAAACAGCAATATTACAAGCACCTAGACCAACTACCAAGAAGGAAATGATATCCTTCCTGGGAACTACTAACTTTTGTCGGAGTTGGATACCAAATTATGCTTTGGAATCTGCTCCACTGGCCAATTTAATATCCAAAAAGCTGATGGCAGCACAGGATTTATTACAATGGACACCAGAAGCATAAGCAGCTTTCTGCAAGCTGAAACAACTGATAGCATCATCCTTAGTTTTAGGATTACCAAACTATCATAAGCAATTTTTTCAAATTGTAGACTGTAAGCAGGGTTATATGACATCAGTACTGACACAGCAGCATGGGGACAAGCAACACCCCTTAGCTTACTATTCATCACAGTTAGACCCAGTGGCGCGGTCTCTGCCCCACTGTGTACAAGCAATAGTTGCAGCTGCAATGGCAGTGCAGGCTTCGGCCTCAGTAGTCTTATTCCACCCTCTCACATTGAGAGTGCCTCATGCAGTTGCAATTATTTTACTGCAAGAAAAAGTAGCATATCTTTCTCCTGCTAGACATCTTTCCTGTATGACTATACTGTCGAGCCAACCTCATATGACAATTGAATGATGCACAACTTTGAATCCATCAACCTTGCTCCCAACCCCTGCAGATGGCAAACCGCACTGCTGCCTGCAGGAGATTGAGCAAAAAACATTACCTAGACAAGACCTTACAGATGTTCCCTTGGATGATGCCGAGGTGACATACTATGTGGACGGCTCGTGCAGGAGGGGTCCTACAGGACAGATCCTAGTGGGGTATGCAGTCATTTCTGATACTGGAACTTTAGAGGCAAAACCTTTACCACACAATTTATCTGCACAAGCAGCAGAATTGATTGCCTTGACAAGGGCATGTACCTTAGCAAAAGGTAAGAAAGTGAATATTTATACTGACAGTCAGTATGCTTTTTCTACTGTACATGTTTTTGTGCAGCAGTGGAAAAATAGAGGAATTATAACATCTACTGGTAAACCAATTAATCATGCGCAATTCATTTTAGATTTATTAGAATCTATTCAGTTACCTCAAAAAGTAGCTATTTGCAAATGCGTAGCTCATACTAAGCAACAGGATAGGATTTCAAAAGGTAATGCGTGGGCTGATACAGCTGCAAAACAGGCAGCTTCAGCCTCAGAAGCTTTTCTTTTGAGTGAGGAATTACAACCCTCTGAGATTTTAGATTTAGAAATGTTAAAAACAATGCAGACACTTACTACAAATGTAGAAAAACAGAAGTGGATAAAACGAGGAGCAATACTTGAAAAGGGACTGTACATCTCCAAGGAAAAGAAACCAATTTTGCCATCTAACTTGTTTAGATATGCAGCTTTGTTGAGCCATGGGCAGAGCCATGTCTCAACAGGGGGGATGGTACAGTTAGTGAATCGAGTGTTTACAACCTATGGATTTACAAATGACACAAAAAAGTTTTGTGCAGCATGCCATGTTTGTAACAAGCATCATGCACAAGGGGCATTGAAGCCTAAGCAAGGGAGTTTCCCTACACCACCATATCCGTTTCATACTATTTGTATGGATTTCATAGAACTGAATAAATGTGAGAATAAAAAGTATTGCCTTATCATTATAGATATGTTTTCCAAATGGGTGGAAGCTTTTCCAACTTAAAACCTAGATGCAGCTACTGTTGCAAAGGTCCTTGTTAAAGAAATTATACCCAGATTTGGTATACCGGAAAAGATTTATAGTGATAACAGTACACATTTCGTGAACCAAACAGTACAGCAACTTAGTCGTTATTTTGGAATATCATTAAAAAAATCACTGCGCTTACCACCCCCAATCTGCAGGGTTAGTAGAGAGGCATAATGGGGTGTTGAAGAGTAAGCTTAGGAAGTTGATGAGTGAGACTCAAAAGAACTGGGTGCACCATTTGCCTTTAGCACTGTTGAGCATGAGAACTGTTCCAAATGCAAAGGGATTGACTCCTTTTGAAACTTTGTTTGGGAGGGCATATTATACACCTCAGTGGAAACCTCTCATGTCTGCAGAGCAAGAGGCTGACAGTTCACTTGCAGGGTATATGAGACGATTTTTGAATAACAAACTTTTGCAGTTAAATTCTGTTTCAGATAAAGAGCAACCAAAATTAGAAGCACCAGTAGCCCCAGGCAACTGGGTCTGGGTGAAGATTGTGAAGCGAAATAACTGGAGTTCTCCGAAGTGGGAAGGACCATACCAGGTACTACTGTCGACACCCACTGCAGTCAAGATCGCGGAGCGAACTTCCTGGATTCATTTGATGCACTGTAAACTGGTTAAGAACTTTGAATTGGATGAATGCTTTGTTACTGTTGTACAACGAGAACATAATGGCCAGGTACAGAGTGAATAGAGACATTGAGCAACCTCAGAAAACTTGTATGATCATTTTAATAACTATGCTAATCACACTGTTCTTTTTGTTGTGGCCACTCCTTTTTCCTGCCATGAAAGTTGAACTGATTAAACGTAATGAACCAAACATAGACTGGCATCCGAACTTTAACACTTATCAGACAATTACACGTGTGTATGCTGAGACTTTTAATGTTTCGAACTGCTGGGTCTGCACGGCCATACCAACAGCATACGGGGGTTTATTGATGGCTGATATCCCCCTAGGAGTCAATGAGACCTGGGAAAATCTGTTTTTTGACACAGTTGCTATTAAAGTACATGATAAGGTAGCACTGTATTTGCCTGTAACACAAAAAGGAATTGTATGTTTTTACAAAAATGATACCATCCAAGTGGGATGGAGTAAGTGTAATGTCACCGGACAGTATAAATGTTATAAAAAACCAAATGATTTAGGTGGATCTTGTCGTACAGATTATGACTCATTTCTGAAATCTATGCATAAGACTCTTGATCAGGTACAACGTAATTCTGTACTTTTCAAACAGTTATCTGTAATAGATAGGAAAATGTTTCATGCAGGGCAGTCATTTCGTAACAAAGTAACAACTAAAGTAGAGGACTGTTATTTTGTGTGTGGTAAAAAAGCATATAAATGGTTACCTGAGAATTGGTCTGGCAGTTGTTTTTTGGGGTACCTGGTCCCAGCCATCCGACACACTGCAGTTTTGCCTCAGGGAAATATTTGAAATACCCGAGATGTGACCAAAAAGACTGTTAAGAAACCTGAGAATCCAGTGGGACAGATCGAAGCGGGCTAGAAAGACCATCGTAATGTGGGAACCAAACTTGCGCACATGGACTTGAGTGATGCTGTCATATTCTGGGCAGGTATATTACCTGCATATGGTGCAGTTAAATCAATATGGGAGCTGTGAAAACTGTCAAAACTTCTGAAAGTAATGAGTAATGTGACTTTTTCTGCTCTTGAACTGATAACTGATGAACTGAATGCCATGAGAACTGTAGTACTCCAAAACCGAATGGCTCTTGACTTCACCCTAGTGGCGAGGTGTGGGACGTGTGCTTTAATCAAAGAAGAATGCTGCACGTTTATTCCTGATCATCAGCATGAGATTAACGATCATCTCAAGGTGATTCAGCAAGTGTCGGCCATGACCAAACCAGGCCCAAACCCTCTGACAGACTTTTTCCAGAATGTATTTGGGGGGTGGGGTTCCATCCTAATGAACATATTGATTGCCATTGGGGTAGGATTACTCCTAATAGGAGTTTGTGTTTGTTGTAGAATCCCCTGCATGAAGAAATTAATCAAAGAATTCATAGATATATCAGTATCTGAGACTATGTATCAAAGTACTGAATTTGAAGAGCTGCTAGAATGCGAAACACTTTCATAAAAGTTTATACTGAATGACTTTCTTAACTGCAAATCCTGGTTGGAAGAGGTTAGGAAAAGAAGCAAACTGTTTATCCTTTTTTGAAAATAGAATTAAAAAGTATTAACAGGAGGGAAATGTTAGAAAAATATGTATTAATGTGTGTATGCTTAATGCCAATTAATAATCAAATGAAATAATACGCTTTTCATTCTATTTTTCATGCACTATGTTATATATAAATTGAGTTTCATATGAGACTGAAAAAGATGCTTTTTGAAAACTGCAGTATGCTTTCTGAAACTTGCAAGATGCCCACTGACCTAGTAACTGCTAGCACAGCAATATTCCTGTTTATGCCTTTTGGAAATGTACTTGAGAAGTAGGTGCGTATCTGCTAGGTCAGGAACAAATGAATTAACAATACTATATTCTGTAAATGTAATGATTTTAAACAATCGGCTCTGTTCGAAGCATGAGAACATGTGCAGCTGCAGTAGCTTAGAGATAGAGTGGACAAAGGATTATTAGAGAAATTAACTGTTAGCATTGTGCTTGAATTAGCCGTAGTACCTTGAATGGTAACATAACATGTATCTAACTGGTAGTAATCAAGGCCATGTTGTTTTCCTCAGGAAGTTTCACATAAAAAATGATAAATCAGCAGAAATTCATGGGAATGATGGTCAACAGATGATGATGAAAAAGGTGGTAATCTGTTACGTCAGCTTGGTAGGCCATGTCTAGTTAGAGAATGTATATAAATGAAAGTATTTCCTGTTCCTAGTTAGACAAACTCTGTAATAGCACGTTTTTGTCTCCTTGCTGCAAGATTAAAGTGCCTTAACCTGAACCTACCGTGTTTTGATCATTTTTAAAGTATATTTTTCCTTTGACACTAAGGATGATGATTTAATAGGCAATGGCTATAGAAATCCAAGTAAGAAACTGCTCAAGTATGGGAATGTTTTTATCTCAGGGTATGTAAATTGCTAGAATGACACATTTTTTTGTGTTGATTCAGGTAACAGGTTGCTATAAATATTTCAATAGGGCAGAAATCAGGGATAGCTATTGAAAGGGGGGAGAGAGAGAGTTGGTCAGATTAGAGTATAGCTACACCTTCACCTTTTTTTTTTACTTCAATCCAGTCGAACAATATTATAATCAGATAAGAGAATTTTGCAGTTTGTAATATAAGGTTTTAGCCATGTCTCAGAGAGAGCAAGTATGGGGAGGTAAGCAATTGAGGAGTATGGTAAGTGGTCAGAGCAGAGAAAAGAGCTAGAAATAGGAGAGAGAGAAATAGAGTTTTGAAAGGTATAGCAATGAATTAGTTTCAATTCAGAAATAATTAAAGGATAACAATTTATTTAAGGTAAGTGGAAGAAATCAGGAGTTAACTGAAGGAGTTTTCAAAAGTGAGTGAAAGAGTAAAAAGCAGGTAAGGCTCAGGAAGGGTAGGGAGTTAGAGTTACAGTTAATGGTGATGTGGGTTATGAGTACAGGAGAGGGATGTCTATTGGCTAGTGCGGAGGTGGGGCAAAGCAGGGTTAGCTATAAAGGAAATGATGTCAGGGGTGGGAATGGAGGTAGGGTACAGCAGCAGAGTGAGCCCATATACCACACTTCTCAACCTCTTAGTGCAAGAAATCTGGACAAAGCCTAAACTTTTGGGGGGACAAAGGCTCAAAAGTAGAAACAGATTTTAAATATTGCTCTTATAAAAGTAGAATGTTGCTAGAATGACATGTTTTGTATTAGCATGCATTTTCTGAATGATATGAAGTCTGTAACCCAAATTAATTTCATTATTTAGAGACTTCAATCCTCAGTGATTTGCCAGAAAATCACATTTTATGAGGGACAGACCAAAAATATGAGGCAAAAATCTGGACATGCTGCAAACATCTGTACAGTTGAGAGATATGCAGAGTGCAGTGAGGGTCAACAGAGTGGGTTGAGCCAGAAAAACTGGACCAGGCCAGCTTCTAAGAAAACAATCAGGAAGACAAAGGTCAGTCAATTCCAGGTCAGTGTATCACAGTATATTGCTAAATAACTAGAAATCTTGTGATACTAACCTAGTGTAGTGAGGTGAAAAGGACCACCACTTCTATTGAGAAAAACAATAGAAGGATGGGCTGCAGGTACATAAATAAACATTTTCCAAGAGAAAGAAAGTAGTTTTAAGTAATTTACCTAAGAGTACAATAGGCAGAGAAAACACCCTGATTACCAAGTAACTAGGATAGAGGATGCAGGGGAGGAGCAGCATTCCTTGTAAGAAACAGTGTAATTCTATGAGCAACACAAAATACTAGGAAAACAGAAATAAAAGGTAACTGCAGTTGATATCAAGCTATTATAGCATACACTACACTATTATGTATTGTTATAAAGATTATGAAGAGAAAACAATAACTACTAAAATGCTACTCACAATTTAGCATTCTTCATATCTGTACAAAGTCATAAATAATGGGGGCAAAAGACCAAAAATAGGGACACGTTTTAAATATTGCTCTTACAAACTTTCAAAGTTGATAGAATAACAAGTTTTGCATTAGTATGACTTTTCTGTGGGGTATGAAGTATGAATCTCAAATGTAGGTCATTATTTTCTATCTTCAGTCCTATGATTTGCCAGTGATTTGCCAGAAAATCACAATTTTATTGAGAAACAGACTAAAAATATGAGGCTGAAATCTGGACATTCCGCAAAAATCTGAACCATTGGAGGTATGCTATGGCATTTTATTTTGAGATGAATATGTTAAATAGATTTATTTTTTTCTTTTGACTGTGTTGTAGTTGCAAGATAGAGCAGTAGCTATCTTTTTACATACTTTTAATTAACAAGTCAAGATGTTAACATTCTCATTTTTGTGCAGTGGAGCAATTTCCCACTTCATATAGCCTAGTGGAATTGCTGTCATAGGCAAGAGCACACTAACAGCACAGCTAGAAAATAAAGAAAATAATCCACAGTCATACAGTCCCCCTTAAAAAATCTGTGTACTGCAGAGAATAGAGAATAGAGTTTTTATAAACTACATTTTGGTGGATCCTTCTTCCTTGTTGGTTGTTGTCTTCTACTGCAGAGAATAACCAAGAAGATCTCTAGATGAATATATCTTGCCTTTTTTAATAACATCACTACATACTCTGATAAAAGCAAAATGGCTGTATTCCAAAGAACACCCAGATCTACTTTTCTGTTCTTTTCTGCATAAAATATCAAAACTGCTCTCATTTCCATACTAAAAGTAGATTTCTGAAACTCCCATTATGATGCTATCTTACAATGCCATTGTTTTAAGCTGCCAAAATGCAGTGGTCATTCTATTGTAAAACTAGTGAAACTCTGGACATTTCTCCTCCAGCTTTCATAAAACATTCAGATTATGAACACTTAAAATCAAGTGCTACATTTTTAAACAGCTGAGCCATATAAATGGTGTTGATTCACAAATATGAAAATTTCTTTATTCTTTTTTATACCATTCTGGATTTGAAATATGACCCTTATTGATTATTTCTTTACCATAGAAAACAAATTCACATAAATATTTTTTTTGAGATAAAGCTGTAGAAAATGGCTCTTTCCAACAGATTCATTGATTTTATGATACCAACTGTATGTGGTCTATATTAGAACAACGAACATTCAAAATGTCGAGTGTTCTAATATCGAACCCTATGAATCGAAAATTTAAAACATCGAACATTCAGATCAGCAAATTTTTTCCTAGGGAAATAATTTGCTGTTCCAAAACACATACACACAACACAAGCACACCAAACAGCAATCCACACACATACACCTAAACTCTTACACCTAACCCTACACTAACCTACACATACACCACTAACTATCCACTTACCTTAATCCAAACCCTAACCCTAAGGTCTGTCACTATCACACAGTCACTTCACCCACACCCTAACCCTAACTCACCTACCCCGCCCTAACCCTCACATCCACACAATCGCACACTTACCAGACCCGTGCCCTAACCCTAACTCATCTAACCCACTCTAACCCTCACGTCCACACAATCGCACACTTACCTGAACCCAACCCGTAACTTTCCACCACAGTGCTGAAAATACCGAAGCAACAGAAATGGACAACCAAATTCTTTCCATAGGAAAAAATTAGTTTCTCTGTTTCTTTGATATTTTCAGCGTTCGCTGAAAATGGGTCAGTATTAGAAAACTCGAAATTTTGAATGTTCGGTGTTCTAATATAGACCCATAGTATGCTATGACTCATCATAAAGGCAGAGCAACCCATCCTCGCAAGATATATTTTATAAGGCTAAGAAAGCATACTAGTCCAGCAGCAGTCTATTGAGAAGACCTACCCACCAACAATAACCAGTAAGTACCTAGTGGATTGCCTCTTTGTCTCTTTGTAATACTTTTAGATGTGGGAAGAAACTTGGAAGACTAATAATACCCACATGGGCACAGACAGAGCATGCAGATTTTTCACAGAAGGCAACTTCTGCATGACCTGGACAGTAAAAGCAAAGCCAGTCAGCTACCAAGATGAAAATAATGCACCCCCTGCACAACCTATATGCAGCATCAGAATGCTAAAATGTATTACACATGCAAGCATTTTTTTAATCTGTGTAGAAGTTGTCAGTTAATATCTACAATTCATACCCAAAATGGTAGTCTGTGAAGTTTAATATGTGAAAAATGTTTACATTAATGGGTGGCAACTTTCCTGACCGAGGTACAAGAAAGCTACTTTTAAATTATTACCACAAAGAAAGCTGCTTATCATACATACATATTTGTATAAGACACACAGTGATATATTTATTTATTTTTATTTATTACATTTATTAATCGGGTAGTGTCTGACTGGGCTGGGAGCCCATTTTCAGCAGAGGCCCAGGGAGAAAAGCTCCAAGACAGTAACAGTAAATATACTGAAAATTAAAATACAATTGTACATACAGAGTAAAATTCTGGTTATAACAGTAAACATACTAGTAGATAAAATACAAAGTACTTACAAAACATCAACATAACATAACAGTGTAACATTATGGCACTGTGGCAGTTTACCTGGAACATCAATGCAGTTGATAAGTATGTACATATATGAACAGGATAGCTTAGTCTGAAGCTAGGATACTAGATGAAGTAGGAAATAAGGGGTGAAGGAGTAGATTAGCCTGAAGTCTGGAAGGAGCAGAGCCATTACCTAGCTAGGAAGCTTTTTAGAAGTTGTTTGAATTTGTGATAGTGTGGATTTTTTGCGATTGGCTGAGGAAGGCTATTCCAGAGTTTAGCAACTTTGAAAGAGTAGAGGGAGTCACCATGATAGTTATGTAAGAGTGTTACCTTTAACATCAGTTTGTGAGAGGATCTGAGGGTCCTTTAATGAAAACTAGGCTGGACTAGGTTAGAGAGAGCAAGGCAGTTGTTAGGTTGAAGGATTATTGTGTGGGCCATGGTGAGTTGATTAAGAGACAGAAGGTTAGGGAGTTCTAGCCAGTTTAGCTGGGAGAGAGAAGTGCAGTGGTGAGCCCTGTATGAATGATTACTGGCAAACTTAGCAATTTTGTTGTAACAAGATTCTAGGTTATTGAGGTCAGACTTATGCAGTTTTTTAAATATATAAGTACCGTAGAGGAGAGTAGAAAGCAGATGTGACCTAGCAGTGGCAAACCTAGCTCTTTCAGTTAGGAAAGGTTTAACCCTGTAAAGGGTGTCAAGCTTCCTATGAACTTTTTTAATTGTCACGGAAATATGTTTGTCAAATTTTAGATCTTCATCTATTGTGATGCCTAGTAGTTTGACCTTGTTTGTGGGGTCTATCTTGGTGCTGCTTGAGGAGCGAATAGACAGAGGGTGTTGGTATGGTCTAGATTTCTTGTTTCTGAAGACTATCATCTTAGTTTTGTCTGGGTTTATATCATTGTAATCTTACTGTTTACAAATCAGTGAAAACTGATATAAGATCAGAATGTATAGTAATGATTTATTAGTAATGCTGCTGTTCAGAAATGCCTTTTTCAAAGAGACGGATAAGAATATCATAAAAATTGCCATTGCAATATTACAAATCCACATATTTTTGTAATAAAGATTTTAAGACTGTCACATATCTGCAACAGAAATACTGAATGTATCATACCGTTTATTGCACACTTCATGTTTAAGACTATGAGTGCCACATCATGGTGAATTATGTCCAAAAATAAAATTTTGAGGTTTGGAATGCTCTTATTGTAAACACAGATATAAACATATGCATTTAAGTTGCTATTATTAGAACATTATGTAAATTTAAATCTGCTTTTTGTTGCAGTGTCTGTAAATTAGAAAACATGTCAAACATTTGACTGACACACTGGATAGTAGTACAACAGAAATATGATAATTAGAAATAATGAGCATGCATCCTAAAAGAAAGTTAGCATAACAATCTACATTTTACAAGTAGTATAGAACCAAAAATGATGAAGTGAAAGCAAAGAAAGGAATTTTATTTGGCAGTAAGCTATCCAAATGACTGACAGCAAAGTCTGCCATCCTAATGAAGTATATAAAAGGCAAAAACAGTGCATCTATTTAAAGGCAAATCAAGAAGACTCTTGCAACCCACTCCCAACCTTCTCAATTTAAACAGATGGCCAGCTTTGTGAGTAGCTATGTCCACCTGATCATCCTGGAATGTCACTGTTTCTTTAGATTTACAAATCCTCTGCACATTTTAATCCACTGCCTAGGCAGAAATACTATGCTTTATGTCTCCTGTAAGTCTTTCCTTTTTATCTTGATTTTTTTAAATCATGCTGCCTTATTTATCTCATCTTCTTATCCAAAATATGTAGTGAATTTAAGTTATTCTAATTATGGAAGAATTGATGGGTGTGAAATAGGAACAGACAGGAAATGTATCATTTTAGCACAGCTAGAGTTGTTAATTTTGTGTCACAATTTTTCCCAGACTGATTCATTTTCTGATACCAACATTTTCGCATCTAGATAGATTTTTCATTACTTATCAGGTGACTTATGTTTGGAACTGTCACGGAAAGTATCTAAATTTGCAACATTAAGAGGACCTTAAAGTCTTTCCTGTCTTACCCAAACGTATTTATCCATTGCTGAAAAGTGTGTTTTCTATGCTGTTGACATGAAATTCAGACTGAGCAGTTTATAATTTTATTGATAATTATTCTTTGTTTTGTCTTGTGCTTCAGGAAAAGCTTTAAAGTAAATTGTGTTGTGTTTATTTCAATTGATCCATGTCTGGTTATCTGAAAATACATCTAAGTCTTAACAGAGAAAATGAAAAACAAAACTTATGAGAATAAAAATATGCAAAATAGAAACTGAACTTGCAAGTTCAGTAAAATTTCAGTCTCAAATTTGCACCTGAAGAAGAAGAAGAAGAGTAAAAGCAGTATATAACCTAGGTAGGTTAACCAATTCATAACAAAGACTGTGTCTTGTAAAATTGTATTTGAAATGCTGACTGTGATGAAAGATGTGATAGTTATGCTAGTAAAAGAAATGTGGAATAACAGTTAAAAACTATGCATGAAACAAATAGTGAATAACAAGTCTAACAGAACATTTCAAGGGAAGTATACATAACAAGTGAGTTGATTGGTAACGAAAATTCTGTTGTAAAAGTGCACTCTTTTTGAATGAGTCTAGTGCAGAGGAAATTCCCCTTTCCTCATAATGCAATGACCTCAGTGCATGTTACATAAAGCAGTGTAGGGTTTTCTCTCCCATGTTGTATCATAACCAGAATTCCATTGCAGCTTTGTTTTTGAGCTCTGACAGAAACTGAACTTTGATTATTCATATGGCAAAAGATATTCAACCCAAACTATTGTACAGCCACAGGACGGTGACAGAATGCGTTGCCAGTCCTTAAAATGATGTCCATTGAGAATGATGCCTATTCTAAAATAAGTAGCTGCCTCATGAATAATGTAAATAAATGTACCTCTCATGTAGCATCAGCAGGATAGTGATAAATGTAATGCACCATGTCTAATGCAGACAGTGAGCTGTACAGAGTTAAGAGTAAAATAATGTAAAGGAGCTTTAGGTAACAAAGATGTTAACAGTATCAACCACAACAGAGTGCCCACAGCTGCACCTTTTATACTTTTGTATAAACTTAGGTTGTATTGTTTGATGTTGGTATAATAATAAAGAACATATTTTTAAACTGATGGAACAAAGCACAGGGCTATAGGTTGAAGTTATTAGCAGCACCTTGCCCTTCAAACTGCTTTTTTTATTTTTATCATAGAGTTGGGTTAAAGTTCTATAGCCTTTGTTGTCTGAAAGTATCTTAGAAGCAAAATATTGAGACAAGAGACAGAATGGCATAGCTAGATTAGAAACTACAGATAACGATAAATAACTGAGATAATGTGCGATCAGAACAGAGGAAAAATTAGGCCAAGAAGGATACAAATCAATCCAGTTGAAATACAACTGAAACTGTTTGCAATTTACACAAGAATCATGGAATTAATAATGCTGTTGTAATACATATGTGCATTTCCTCATATTTGCCACTCAGATAAAAAGAGAGAAAGATGACAGTTGTAGGAGTATGTCAAACAACATATATGCAGTATAGTTTGTATATGTATCATCATTTCAGTATCATCTGATAAGTAACTAATCCTGTTCCTGAAGCTCTTACCTTTTTTAAGTCTTATTTGTTGTTCCTTCCTAATGGCAACTATTCTTAGCACATTTTGGAGGAAGGCCTTTTTGTGAATTTTCTTAAGACAATCAGGCTTCTAGATGCAGAGTTTGAATTATGATCTCTCACCGAATGAAGTATATGCCATAGTGCACAGATTTATATTTTGCAACCATCTTGTGCATATAGATAATCAAACATAAAATTGATATTTTCATTATGAACTTAAAAATACCTTTATTGAAATAATAGTTTAAAAGATGTGCAATTTTCTAGGAATACTATAATTTATCCTGTCTTTTTCTCAAAGGTGTAGTTATCCAATTAGTACAGGAAGCAGCAGATGTTGGGTACAATGTATGTATGATTTCTGTTTCTGCCAGTATTTAAAATACCTAAGTGATTTAGAGCCATAGCAATTAATGTAATTGATATATCTTTGAATTATACAATAAGTGTGAAACCTCATTCAAACATTAATACTTCATTTTTATCAAAATAATCCCTGGCTCATGTCAAGTAGTCCACTTCGGCTCTAGATAATTGTCACTGTTGAAGTGACACCCAACCCCATGTGTTAAAAATGGGTAAAAGGGGTTGTGGATGGATGGAAGGAGGGTGAAGTAGTCCAAACATCAAAGAAGCTATAATTTTTTTAAGTATTAAGCAAAACAAGATAAATCAATCCATTCTCAGTAGGTTTGTTTCAGACTTTATTTTATTGTTTCATATTTTCTGTTCATTATTTTGTTTTAGTCTGCAAACAGTACCTCTGTGGGGCTAAATGGAGGTAGTGATTAATGTAAAAAAAAATGTGGGGGTATAACCATAAGTGACAGTTGCAGAGTTATTCAACTTCCATAAGAGAGCATATGCTAGTGAACTTGAAAGGGGACTTTGATTAATGTGGGTCATTGTGGATACTGTTCTGTCTGTGAATTAAGGAATTGGCTTTGGTTCTTTCACAGATATCAAAGGGGGTCATGGTAATTACACACTAAGGTCTAGATGTGTTTTATAGACTCAGAGGAGGCACATGATGTTTGTACCTGAAATGCCTTGTGTTAAATATTACAGCAGTGTTAGTTCACAGGAGTAATGCTTCTTGTCATTCGGTCTGTCTGTTAGAGACGTGAGAACAGTGACCCTAATCTCAGCATTAAGGTGAATATAATTAACAAATGACACCGTATCTCCACTCTTGTTTGTGATTTTCATGGACAGGATATCAAGGGACAGCCAGGGTTTCAACAGCATGCAATCTGAGTATGTGAAGGTGTCTTTGTTGTTTGCAGTTAATTATGTCCTTACATTGTCAATTTCATAGAATGCTGCTCATCTATGGGAATGCAGTCATATATATTTTTTCTGATTATTATGTTTTAGTATCTGCTTCCATGTACATGTCTTCCTCAGTCCAAATCATCTTAGCTTGTATATTTAAAAAAAAAAACAAAAGTAACCACAGTGTAAAATATAACTAAAATAAGTCCAAAACATGCACCGTGAAGCAGTAGGAAACACTTTCAGTCAACCAAACTCTTCAGTCCAAGCTGTTTGTATTCTTCCAAGATACAAAGACACAGATTCAGCACTTTCATCCCCTAAACTGGGGACTTCATCAGAATCTAACTGCACTCCATAGTACAGCCTTTTAATACTGTTTAAAATGAGTGATGTCATCATCCTTCACAATTCTTTAAAGATACGAGTACCTTAATGCTCAAATGGAATGCACTACAAACACCTTTCAACACAGGAACATTTTAGCAAACATCATTTATAAAAAAGAACTTTTCAAATTCCAAGACATTCATCAAATGTAGACTTAAAAATTGTTTAAGAAAAAAAATCAAAAAATCAACCACATTTTATCTATTGACGTGCTTTAAAAAAAAAAAAAATATATATATATATATATATATATATATATATATATATATATCAGTTTAGGGGATGAAAGCACTCAATCTGTGTCTTTGTATGTTGGAACAATAAAAACAAGTTGGACTGAAGAGTTTGGCTGGCTGAAAGTGCTTCCTACTGCTTCACAGTGCATGTTTTGGACTTTTTTTTAGCTTGTATATCTGTTAACCAATCAATAAAAATGATAAAATAAATGACAGAAACAGCAAATTGAATCTTGCCTTGAGTCAGACCCCCAGATTTAATAAACTCTGTGTAGAAATAGTGCAAGCACTACACGGAGTGTACCATGGCCATGTCTGTAGCTACCCCTCAGAAGCTTTCCTTGCATATTAATGAAGGCGTGCTACTGAGGGAAAGCCGTGCTCATGTTTACCAAATCAGTGCATGGGGTGTGTTACAGTGCTAGGAGATGTGCAACACAACCCCTGTACAGTCAAAGTACTGGATGGCACTACAAGATTAAAGTAAAGTGTGTTCCAACTAGTTGAAAATTTTATATGTAGGGGTTGTGTTACAGTGTCCATAACATACCCCATGCATTAAGTAAAAAGCCAATGCACCTCAATGTCCACAGCTATGAAACACAATCCCAGCAGTTAATGCAGAAACACTTTATTAACAAAATAAAGCATGGTTAGTGCTTTCATTTAAGACTAGGTTAAACTTCATCAGACATTTTAAAATGTTACATCACATCCTTATATACTGCCACATCTTCTTCCATTGGACCCATATAATGATTGACATGACTATATAAGGCCCTAATGTTATAATAAATACAACAATAAATATGTTAACTATATTAAAAATTCCACTAAAATACTCAAAAATTACATTGGATTTGCTTATTTTATGTACCATAAATGTAATAATAACTCCTGTATTAAATAGGTACCATAAAAAAATAATGAATAACATTTTATATACATAAAAACATATATATAAAAGACGCATTATATATAAAAAATGCATAGAAAATGCATAATCAAATACATAAGACAATAAATAAAAAATACAACCTGATCAATTAATTTTCTTTCTTTGTAGGGCTTTCAGTTTTAAAACTGGTGCAATAGAGCTGCACTCATTAATTCCAGGCCAATTATCTGCATGTACTCTGATTTGCCATTTAAACCAGTTTAATTCTTTAAGCTCAAAGTGCACCCCCCCATGGTTGCTTGACTTCAAAGTTTACATGGTCAATGGCCATAAAAGAGAAATGGTGACTATTAAATTCACAAATGTGCTTTGCTAAAGCATTATTTAAATTATTATTCTTTATAGTATATTCATGTTCGTATATTCTTTGAGCTAAATGTCTCTCTGTTTTTCCAGTATAAAATACTGGACATGAATTACACACAGCTAAATAAACAACTGCTTTCGAATTACAGTTGTATTTACTTTTCAAAGAATATCTTATTTTTTTAAGATTAAAATTGGCACCAATATTCACTTTATGGCACCAATGACATGCCCCACATTTTGTCATACCTAGATTTAACCGAATAGGCATATAACTTGCTTGTTTAAAAATATCTTTAAAACTCTTGTCTTTTCGGTACACAATTTTAGGTTTTTCATTCATATGACTCCTAATGTAAGGGTCCTCTACTAAAATAAACTAATTTTTCACAAATACATCTCTTATTATATTATAATCCTGAGAATAAGTAATAACCAGAGCCTTGGAAAAAATCACATGTATTTTGTAATCCATGATTCTGTTGATACTGTACGTTAAATACATTATTATGGTTTGAACTGATGACATCACAAATATTTTTGGGCTTATCCAAAATTGGTTTAAAGTGGCCATTCAATCTTTTAATAGCCACTTCTTGAATTAATGCATCTACAAGGTTACTAGGATATTCCCTGTTAATAAACATAGTACGCAAAGTAAAGCATTCCTCCATGAATTCATCAAACTTTGTCACCATCCGGTCTGCCCTAACAAGTTGCCCTTTGACAACAGATCTTTTTTGGTGCTCCAGATGTGAACTACTATGATGTAAGAAGCAATTATTTTCTATGGATGACAGCTGTATACATCTCATTAACTCTGTCTTTAAGTAAATAGACATCCAAGTAATTTATATATTCAACATTAATGTCCCAAGTAAACTGCAAAAATTCAGTTGTGCCATTAATATATATAAGAAATTCATTCAGCAATTCATGTGCCCCAGTCCATATAATACTGATATCATCCTGAAATCCATGATAGAACTTTAAACATTCATTACACTTAGAATTGAATATAAAATTCTTCTCCCAATAGGCCATCACCATGTTTGCATATGCTCCCCTACAAGGTGACCCCATGGCGATGCCTTTTTTCTGTAAATAATATTTCCTATAAAAGGTAAAAAAATTATTACTCAACACCATTTCTAATAATTCCATAATGAGGTTAACTGTCTCATGTGCAACTTTATGGTGAATGGGCATCTCATTGACCCATTTTAACCCTATGGTTTGTGGGATTGTCGTATAAAGATCACATACATCTATTGTCACCAGGATATCATTCTGGTCAAATTGGACATCATTCATATGTTGTAAAAATGACCACGAATCTTTACATATCTGTGATTCTTTCTCTAGAATTTTCTTAAGTTCATAATCTATATATTTGGCACATGGCAGAAGTAAAAGGACTCCCTACCATCCACTAAAGGGTACATGGGGGGGGGGTCATTTATGCTCTTGTGGATTTTAGGGGTTCCAAAAAAGACAGGGATTCTTGGAGTGGTTATAGTCAAATAAATATATAAATCAAGATTAATTCATCTTTCCAGGAAGATATCATTTAATTGACCATACATTTTCCTATAAGCCCCGTTTATCTCATTGAGTGACACTTCAACATAAGTGTCTGTATTCTGGATGTCATTGAGTTTCATATTATATATCTGTTGACTCATGATTACTGCCCCTCCCCCCTTATCAGGTCTCATAATTCTTACATATTCACTTTTTAATGTTTTTACAATACTTTGATCTTTTTCAGTCAAGTTCGATGTATAATTTACTCTCTTATTGAATCAATTTAGACACTTCAACTCATTTTCACACATTTTTTCATATGTGATTCATCTATGGTGCAAGGGAGGATTATATATACTACTGATGCTATATTTGCTTCTTTCATTATCTATGTTATTTTGATGCAATAAACTGAAATTCAAC
Source organism: Protopterus annectens (assembly GCF_019279795.1). Classification (NCBI taxonomy): domain Eukaryota; kingdom Metazoa; phylum Chordata; order Ceratodontiformes; family Protopteridae; genus Protopterus; species Protopterus annectens. The sequence continues at coordinate 227,463,347 of NC_056739.1, forward strand.
TTCCTTAAAAATAATTTTATGTCAATCATAATGTTGGTGAAATCAAAGGGACTTGCTTGTACAAACGTTGTACCTTTAGCTAATAAATCATCAACATGCTTGTCTATTTGTACATCTGAAAAGTTGTATACTTTGAAATCACATTTTGTGTTATTGACAATCACATTATTATTATTATCAGAATGCTGTTGGTTAATACACATATAGGAATGTTGTATATTATTAATAAAACAGGGGTCCAGTCCATCAACATAGTCTTTATTTAAGTTCTCCAGTGTTTGGTTTTCAGCCTGGCCCCTTGAAACCCGGCTTGTTGGTTATGCATGTTTTGGGCGTTTTTTTTTGTTCCCTATTCTTTCCGACCTCCTTAATTCAGGAAACTCCTGATTATATGGTCAGTTGTACTCCTGTCAACAGCCCTTGTGTTTGATGCATCATTATTGTTATTGTCAGTATTATAGTTAAATCTGTTTCTTCTTTGCCAACCTGGTGGTTTTGGATAAGCGATCCCATTAGCATACTGATTTAAGTCCCTTTCTAACTTCTCCATTTTTCCAGTTTTTAATTTTAATATTTCTTGATCAATACTGTCATACATCCTTAACATTTCATATTTAGAATTCTCATAGGATGTATCATCTCTAATGTATTTATCTAGAGCAGCCAATTCATTAATCAAAACATCTATGTCTATCTGATTATATTTAATAATGATCTTGAGGAATTCTTTATCACATTTGTCAAACAATTTAAGCAAATCCACATGTAAAGGAGAGTTGTTAACCAGGTCAGTAGGGTAGCGCCAGAACCGCAAACCCTTCAGTATAATGTTTAGCCTGCCACACTCTCTTAAATATGCATTTTCAAGTTGATGATTTCTAACTTTGACAGGTTTATTATTAAAATCATTTAATTTATTGTCAATGAGTGGACTACCTTGGGTTTGTCTTGCTGTGAAAGCGAATGCTTATCCAAGCCATTCTTTAAGTGCTGGTAATTCCCTTCTGGTTGTAAAATTTCCGGTGTTGCTGTGTTCTCTATTGAATGCGTATGCTCCTCTAGATCCACTCACTTCCGCCTGCTCCATACGTGGGCAGGTTACAGGATCCAATTCATTGTTGTGAAAAGAAGAACTGTTGCTGCCAAAGCAAAGTGGCGTTAAATTAAAATCCAAATATGTAGTCTCTCTGAGCACGTTGGGTATAGAATTAGGACTTGATCCGATCATATAATCCGTCCACATGTTGGGTTAACTGCATAATTACGGCAGTTAACTTGCAGATAAACCCTTTGGTCCCACATTCTCCAATCCAAGAATCACTGTCTTTTTAGGAACCTCTAAAATCAACAAGAGTATAAATGACCCTCCCATGCTCCCTTTAGTTGATGGTATGGATTCCATTACTTCTGCATGTGCCAAATATATAGATTATGAACTTAAGAAAATTCTAGAGAAAGAATCACAGATATGTAAAGATTTGTGGTCATTTTTACAACATATGAATGATGTCCAATTTGACCAGAATGATATCCTGGTGACGATAGATGTATGGGAACTTTATATGGTAATTCTGTAAACCATAGGGTTAGAATGGGTCAATGAGATGCCCATTCACCATAAAGTTGCACATGAGACAGTTAACCTCATTATGGAATTATTAGAAATGGTGTTGAGTAATAATTTTGTTACCTTTGATAAGAAATATTATTTACAGAAAAAAGGCATCACCATGGGTTCACCTTGTGGGGAAGCATATGCAAACATGGTGATTTCCTATTGGGAGATTAATTTTATATTCAGTTCTAAGTATAATGAATGTTTAAAGTTCTATCATGGATTTCAGGATCATAGTATTATATGGACTGGGGCACATGAATTGCTGAATGAATTTCTGATATATATTAATGGCACAACTGAATTTTTGCAGTTTACTCGGAACATTAATGTTGAATATATGCATTACTTGGATTTCCATTTAGTTAAAGACAGAGCTAACTAGATGTATACAGCTGTCATCCATAGAAAAGAAACTTATTCCAATTGCTTCTTACATTATAGTAGTTCACATCTGGAGCACCAGAAAAGATCTGTTGTCAAAGGGCAACTTGTTAGGGCAGCCCGAATGGTGACGAAGTATGATGAATTCATGGAGGAATGCTTTACTTTGCAAACTATGTTTATTAATGGGGAATATCCTAGTAACCTTGTAGATGCATAAATTCAGGAAGTGGCTAGTAAGAGATTGAATGGCCACTTTAAACCAATTTTAGATAAGCCCAAAAATATTTGTGATGTCATCAGTCCAAACCATTATAATGTATTTAACGTACAGTATCAACAGAATCATGGATTACAAAATAAGTCTGATTTTTCCAAAACTCTGGTTATTACTTATACTCAGGATTATAATATAATAAGAGATGTATTTGTGAAAAATTGGTTTATTTTAGTAGAAGACCCTTACATTATGAGTCATATGAATGTAAAACCTAAAATCGTGTACCGAAAAGGCAAGATTTTTAAAGATATTTTTAAACAAGTACGTTATATGCCTGTTCAGTTAAATCTAGGTATGACAAGATGTGGGGCATGCCATTGGTGCCATAAAGTGAATATTAGTGACAATTTTAATCTTAGAAATATAAGATATTCTCTGAAAATTAAATACAACTGTAATTTGAAAGCAGTTGTTTATTTAGCTGTGTGTAATTCATGTCCAGATTTTATACTGGAAAAAATGGGAGACATTTAGCTCAAACAATATATGAACATGAATATGCTATAAAGAAAAATTATTTAAATAACACTTTAGTGAAGCAAATTTGTTAATTTAATGGTCACCTTTTCTCTTTTACGGCCATTGACCATATAAACATTGAAGACAAGCAACTATGGGGGGGTGCACTTAGAGCTTAAAGAATTAAAATGGCAAATCAAAGTACAGGCAGATATTTGTCCTGGAATTAATGAGCGTAGCTCTATTGCACCAGTTTTAAAACTGAAAGCCCTACGAAGAAAGAAAATTAATTAATCAGGTTGTATTTTTTATGCATTGTCTTATGTATTTGATTATGCATTTTCTATGCATTTTTTATGCATTTTATATATAATGCATCTTTTATATATATATGTTTTTAAGGGGGCTATATTAGATAATCAAAGTTTCAGATCTTCGAATATCAAATGGTCATCACCATATGATCGAAGTACTGAAACTTCAAAAATCTAATAAAAAAAAAAAAAAAAAAACACAAGTAACTGCTTAAGTAGGGGGACAAGCCCCCCCCTTCACCTCTCGCAACTTAAATATACCAATTCCAGGATCGCACTTTAATGGAGTATGGTGCGGAAAATTAAGATTTCTCTTTCCTATGCTGTAGCACAATGTCGGAGTTGGTATATTTAAGTAGCCGGGGGGTGTGGGGGGTGCAGGGGAGCTTTCCCCCTGCTTAAATCCTTTTAGTTTACTTTCCTTTTTTTTTTTACATTGTTTGCTGTTTTGCAACTTCGATCACTACTGATCGATGTCTAGTAATTCGAAGTTGTAAAACTTCGACAGTGTAATATATAGACCCATTTTTACGTATATAAAATGTTATTTATTATGTTTTTATGGTACATATTTAATACAGGAGTTATTATTACATTTATGGTACATATAATAAGCAAATCCGATGTAATTTTTGAGTATTTTAGTGGAAATTTTAACATGTTTAACATATTTATTGTTGTATTTATTATAACATTAGGACATTATATAGTCATGTCAATCATTATATAGGTCCAATGGAAGATGTGGCAGTATATAAGGATGTGATGTAACATTTTAAAATGTCTGATGAAGTTTAACCTAGTCTTAAATGAAAGTGCTCACTGTGTTTTATTTTGTTAATAAAGTGTTTCTGCATTAACTGCTGGGATCGTGCTTCATAGCTGTGGAGGCTGATATGCATTGGCTTTTTACTTAGTTTGTTTTTTGTGTTTCTTCAAGTTCATTGATACCCCCTGCATTGTCAAAGTGCTGGATGGCACTACAATATTAAATTAAAGTGTGTCCTGGCTACTTGTAATATTTATATGTAGGGGTTGTGTTACAGTGTCCGTAACACACACCCTGCACTGTCAAAGTGTCGTATAGCACTAAAATATTAAATTAAGTGTATCCTTGGCTATTTGTAAAAATATATGTAGGGGGTGTATTACAGTGTCTGTACTGTCAAAGTGCTGTATGCCAGTGGAATTAAAAGTGAAAAAGTATTGCCCCTTTTATTTATTTATTGTGTGTGTGTGTGTGTGTGTGTGTGTGTGTGTGTGTGTGTGTGTGTGTGTGTGTGTGTGTGTGTGTGTGTTTGCACAGTGCGGCATGGCGCTTAGCAAAAAACATGTGCCAGACATAAAAATAGAAACTGGATGCTTTTAATTTTTATACAAAATGTCAAGTTTAAGCATAGCTCAGCGGGTTTGTATGGCGTATCGCGTTGCTCAGCAGTGCTTAGATGAAACTGAAAGCTATATAGGACAGTATAGCTCAACTTATCAAATCCTTGCTAGCTGAATGGTTACAGTGACAGCCTTGTGTGCAGTAGGTGCACAGTTTGAATATCAGCCATTTAGCTTTATGAATGCGATAGGGGAATGTTGTAAATTTTTTTTTTATTTTTTATGTATACATTGAAATGTGCTAACCAGGTTAGTCCACCTTTACCAGAAGCCCATTTTCAGTGGAGACCTGAGTATAAAATCCCCAGTTACACACAAGTGTCCAGTACATTAAAGTTACACTGCTAGATAAAGTAGTGAAATGCATATGTTTAGGGGATATAAAGTAAAATAGATACACATAATAATAAATTATCATTAACGAACAAATACTTTCAATATTTTTTTTTATATTTTAAAAGCACTGGTATGCCTGTAACTAAGCTCTGCTAAGAATTGCTAAGTCAAGCCAAGCAATGCTTAAACAGGACCCATTTTAGCAGTACTTAACAATGTACAGCTCTGCTTAGCTGGTTTGGCTACCGTTTAGCACTCCTAGTTTAAGCAGTCCTCAGCTCAGCTAAGTGGGTTTGTGCACCTCTAAACATTACAAAGCATTCCCTGTCTAAATGCTGCTCAGCTGACCTCAGTGGGTTTGCGCAGTGCTAAGCAGAGCTTAGCAGTTTTTAAAATGGGCCAACGGCGGCAAAGGATGATAAAACAGCCTTATTTAAGCTTAGCAGGTGGGAATACAGCCCAGACCTGTTGGAGTTGAATCAGTGCAGCAGCTATGGCTGGAGTTGGAGAGAGAGTGTGCTTTTGAGCAGAGCACTGAGGCATGTTGGAGTCCAGTGTCATGGTTGGGCTCCTCGTCAAAGACCATGGCGACAGACTGCTACAGGGCAAGTACCAGGGCTCTGAATACAAGTCAGAGGCCTAGGACCATCTGGCACATGACCTCACCACTGCAACAGGAGTGCCCCGCACTGGTGAACAGGTACATCATCATTATGATGACCTGAATAGAAGGAAGTGGGGTGTCTTGGCCCAATGGAGCCAAGATGCTTGAGACCAGAATGCCCCAGAAGTTTATATGTATAGGAACAAGGGATTTATCAAATTGTAGTATGAATATCTGATAGACAAGTACGCAAAATGGTGTGTTTCCCCCCCAAAGCTGCAGAAGAGAGGGCTCGCAACTTGTAGGACCACACATGGCACCTGGCCAGGATGTGCTAAGAGTATGGTGAGTATAGATATATCTTCAATGTATAGTAATCTAATTAAGAAAGAGTACAGTAGTACCTGCCAGTAGGTATAGTCTGTTGTGAGTTTACTGCAATGAATGTGTACAGAGACCTGGACTGATATAAATGAGTAATGCCAGGTACAGTTCAATATAGATCAAAGCAGGAAACATGGTACATTTATGTAAAGAAAGTTAATACAGCATTAATAATGTTTGGGAATAATGTGCATACCGCATTAATAATACATGTTCTGGTAATAAAGTACACTGACATTGAAAATGTGAAGGGAATAAATTAACTGCATTCTTAATCTAGAGCAAATACAGTGCAACTGCAGTCAGAATTGTGAAGAAATATAGGTAGTACTGCATAGATTGTGTGATAACAGATGTGTTCCAATGCCTGCATTATTTAAATTGTAGAACAATAAAGATTGTCAGCTGTATACCAATCACTGTGTCATGTCACCCTCAATAAATCTGTGTTCTGACAAGTGTTGTGTGTATTCTGGGCTGTTGTTCAGGAAATCAAATATTACAGGTTTTGGGAAGTAAACATGAGTATAACACCATGAAGTGAATGAAGGCTGGCCAATAAATAACTGTCATGCTAAAGTGTAGACGTGGAGCTGTGGGCCTACTTCACTTCACCAAAATCCCATTTCACTGACATTTATTTCACTGACACCAAATCACCTAAACTTCAAAACACTGACAACTCATTTCACTGAAACTCATTTCACCAACAGCTTAAAATGTTAAATTTCACAAGACTAAATGGGAAACCGTACACAAACAAACTCACAAAACTAATGGCTACCTCTTTCCACAGCTTAGAAACTACTTATATATCCTCTTAACAAAAAACAGACAGTATAAAACCAAACTAACTGGAGGGCTACACACCCACACCCCCTCAACAACCCCAACTATACTAACTCCAGGTTGCACTACAGTGGGGAAAAGGGCATATACCTTTTACTTGCCTCACAATATCCTACACACTGCCACATCAAGTATATAGCTTAGAATTTGGTGAAATAAGATTCAGTGAAAAGAGTTGTCAGTGTTGTGAACTTTAGGTGAGTTTTTCTCAGTGAAATGAATGCCAGTGAAATGGGATTTCAATGAAGTGAAGTAGACCTGGAGCTGTACTACAAGATACAATGCAATATGATATTTGTTCTGCACTAAGATCTGAACCTAGAGTAGTACTGTCTAAGGTATTATAGTGTGTTTCTCCCAGGATTGTCTTGTGTTAACCTTTGCATTAGAGCTATACGCATCCCTGAGCATATATACGCTGATGCAGGCAAGTATAAAAGTGTAATACCTGTAGACTGCAAATATACCATCTGCAAATATATATGGGTTAGGTAGGCAATCCAGCACTCCAATATGGTCTGTACAGATCACACATATTCCCATCCATGAGTGGTTGTGTACACCTGCATTCTAAGTATTAATACACAGTTTACCTACTATCTCTGTCACTCATGAATCTCATGCATGTATGTTCACCTGTCACTGCCATCTTCTGTGACACTCTACCTATATTACCAGGTCACATGTTGTCAACAGGTGAGGTTTAGATACATATCATTCAGTCAGCAAACAGCAATGCCCCAGTGGCTCAGTGTAATAAGCAATATACATGTTGTTCATTTTGCCACACAGAGTGGACAAGTACTAAGATATATTTATTGTAACATACAAGTAGTACTGACTATTTATAGAAACAATAATGTGTTGTTAACAGATCTGCTCCCTACAGGCCTTACAGTTAAATAAATGTCTCTAATAGCTGCATGAAGGGTATAGTAATGTCTGTGTCCAGATGTAGTAGTGTGTAAACAGCATTTCTCAGCAAGGTTATAACCCTCCATTATGCGTTCATAGGTTCATAGGTGTGCACTAGGCTAATGGCCCTGGAATCTTTACAAGCCTAGCCCATGGATGTGCCCTGGCATCGTACCGTCTGACATTAGTTTCCAATGCCTCTATCAAGAAGAGCCACAGGAGTGATCCCCGGGGTGAACTTTCTATTACCCATCCACTCATCAAGATTTCTCTTGAAGAGGGACAGTGAGGTGCTCTGCTTGACATGTATGGGAAGTCTACTCCAGAGCATGGGCAGTCTCTAGGTGAGAAACCTGTCCCTCCAGCATGTTCTGTTGACTGTGGTAATGAGGTTGAGGTCTCTGGAATGTGCGGTGGGATTGGGATTTCTTTAGATGTAGCATTTCTAATAGAGCTGGGTCAGACATAGCTTTGTAAGTCAAGCAGAGATCACCTCTAAGTAGGTGATATGAGACATAGAATAGCTGGAGTCTTTTGAGTCTGTCCATGTAGGACATGTGTTTAATGCCTAGGATCCTCTTCATGAGGTACTTCTGTGGCCTCTCCAGCTGTTGTTGGTGTTTAGTGAGGTACATGCCAAATGTGGCATTATACTCAATGATTGGTCTCATGAGGGAAGAGTAGAGAGAGATGACCTATTTCTTCCTGGATGCAAAACCCATGGTAATGAGATGTACCACACAGAAGGACTTTCTGACCACAGTGGCAATGTGGTGGTCAAAAGAGAGGTTGCTGTCAATGTGCATCCCCAGATCTCTTATAACGCCTTCAATGTTCAGTGGGCTCCCATCAACATGGCAATTAGTGGGAAATGTGTTTTTACCAAAGGGGATGATGATGATGATGATGCATTTTTTGGCATTAAGCTTAAGGCCATGGTTTCAACACCAGTCATTGGTCTCAGTGAGGCCTTTCTGTAGGATGTCTGCATCACTTGGGGAGTTAATAATGGTTCCCATCTTGCAGTCATCTGCAAACTTGGTCAGCCAGAGTCCCTTTGTGTTGGCCTGGACTTCTGAGAAGTAGATGCCGAACAGGAGAGGACCCAGGACCAATTCCTGTGGGACTCCACTCGTGACTGGTTGGCAGTCTGACTTGGAATCCATTACTTTCACACTCTGTGTCTTATCTGTAAGCCAATATGCAATGCACCAAGTGATATAGGGGTTGATGCCTAGTTTGTTGAGTTAACCAATAATTCCCGAATGAGGAATGGTATCAATGGCCTTGGCCAGATTGAGGTACACTGCCTTACCTTCATCTACAGCCCTGGTGACTGACTCAAAGAAGTCAACCAGGTTGAGAAGGCATGATCTCCCTTTCACAAAACCAAATTGCATGGGGTCTAGAGTTTGGAGATTTCCTATATCTTTGTTAATCAGGTCCATGATGATGTGCTCCATAGCTTTACATATCAGACTCATCAGGCTAATGGGGTGATAATTCCCAGGGTCTGTAGTCACTTCCCTTTTATGGAGAGGGATGACTGTAGCAGTGGACCATTTGGTAGGGACAAAGCCTGAGGTGAGGCTGTGACTGAACAGGGCACACAGATTTGGTGCTAGTTCACTTTGTAGTTCATGGAGAACACAGCCAGGAATATTTTTGGGTCCCATGTAACCTGTATTCTTGTCCTTGGACAATGCAGCTTTAACCTGTGCTGCAGTAATGTTGGGTGGCTGGCATTCTTCCGGTATTGTGATTGGTCCTTTAGGGGGAAGAGGGGTAAAGTTGGCACTGAATCTGTCAGCCAGTATGTTGGCAATATCTGTTGCCTCAATATAGGAGATACCAATATGCAATAACTCAGACCAAATATGGGTATTACCATGGACGTTCTTAATATAACTATAGAAGGCTTTGTGATTGTTTTTAGCGTATTCCACAATTCTGCCTTCATCGATGGCTTTGGAGGATTTGATGAGGGATCTCAACCTTTTGTTGAGGCTAATAAGAGAGTTTTTCCAGTCTTGGGACTTCACCTTTTTCTGCAACAGTTTCTTCCTTCTGTTGTAGAGTTTATTAATGGCAGGGGACCACCAAATTGGCTTCCCTTTTTTGGAGGAGAGCATCTTGGTTCTGTTGGGTATGACTACTTCCATGCATTTATTATGTACATGTTCGTACAGTGCATTGGTGTATGATTCGGCATTCATGCAGCTATTTTCCATTGGTATGGGTGCCATGAAGTTAGCCACCTCTATTTTTAGGAGCCCAAAGTCAGCTTTGGAGTTTTTCAAGGTGGTTACCTTTGCGGGGGGTATGAGTGAAATGTGGATTTCCATGGTGATTAGTTTATGGTTGGATCTAACCAGGAAGAGATTGACTATTGGCACAGAGTGATGGTCATCCACGTTAGTAATAACCAGGTCAAGGATGTTGCTTCCTCTAGTGGGGGTCAGAGTGAGCCGGTTCAAGGCATTGGAATTGATGTATTTTAGGAAATGGTGGGCCAGCGTATTGGCGCTTGAGTCGTTTTCCCATTTGATGGAGGGGTAGTTAAAGTCTCCTAGCATGAGATTATTGGGTTGGACCTTGATAGATTCCAGGGTGCTTAAGAACATGGAGTAAGAATCCAGGGACATGGTTGTGGACCTATAGCAGACTATGGCCTAGATCACCATCTTACCCAATGTTAGTTGTTCATGAAGTATGTCAGATGTGTTATGCTGGGCTACTAGTCTGGAGGTGTGCATATCCTTTATGAATATGGAGACACCACTGACTTTGAAGCTTTGCTCCATGTTTCAGGGCTGAAAGGTGTGGAATGAATTATAGCCTGGTAGCACAGGGATACTTTCTGCAGCTTTAAACCAGGTCTCCGTTACAGCACAATTGTCAATATTCTCCATTTTGAGGAGTGCCTCAAGCGATGCATCTTGAGATTTAGACTTCTAGCGTTGAACAGCATGACCCTCAGATTGCATTTATTTATAGCTGTTATGGTGGTAATTTGGTCTTTGGGACACCACCTAAAAAAAGGCACTATAGGGGTGGCAAGAGCCTTAGCCAGTACCCAGAAACTCAGGGGTGACAGATGCAGGGGATCTCTGGCAAAGCATTTTCATCTCAAGCAGATAGATACTGGATCCCCTTAGAATGACACCAGAAAGTTAGTCAATTATTAAAGTAAATTGTTTTTTGTTTGTAGTGTGGTATCAATCTGGGTGATAGTAGGATACTGCTCAGGGCTAGGGTCATACCTGCCTGGGCCACATAATCCAAGAGCTCCACCATGTCTCTTTTTATGTAGTCCAGGGAGGTGCATCTCAGGTCATTTACACCCACATGGACAATGAATCATATGTGTGCTTGTTGTGGCATGACCTGAGTGCATGTGTTATGTGTCAGATTATGGCACCTGAAAGACAACTGACTGTTACCTTCTCCTTATTCAACCCAGTGAGTGGGACATCTGTGTGCCTTACTATTGAGTCACCTATGATTAGTGTATTGGGCAAGGTGTTTATCCTTAGGGACTTATTTGAGGGGTACACTGTGGAGGTGAGCTATGTGTCCTGTGGTTTGTGTTTCTTGCGGTGGTTGAGTGTGTTTCTGTCTTGGAGGTCTCTGCTGTTTGGGTAAATTTCTATTGAGAGCCTCCATGAAGTTGGGTGTGTGGTTTGTGTTTTATGTGAGAGCTGTAATGGTGGGTGTTCTTGTGGGCTATGTGTTCCCTGTGGTGTGGTGCAGGTGCTGACCTTCTCCTCTTGATCAGATAGTCCAGTCTTGGCTGGAGAGTACATAGCTTCCAATTTGGTGATATAAGTGCATCCCTCACAAGTCCTGAGTGTTGAGAGGTAAGAAGAGAGAGTTGTCTGTGTATATGAGGCAGTTGCTACACTGTCTCAGAATATCCAAGTGCACTAGGTTAATATGGGAAAGCACAGGGAACTGCCCTTTAATCATGCCAGGAGGGATGGTCATAACTACTAATTACTGGAACTATTTCCATGAAGAATGAGTAGTGCTGATGGCACTTAGGTGTGCTACAATAATTGCTACAAAAATCTGTTGAAGTGCAAAGTGAATAAGCTATTTAAAGTGCAAGAGAGAGAGAGATAATGAACTAGCAAGATCTAAGGGAAAAACTGAACAGCAGACTTTCTAGCACCAGTAATAGTTTACCTCAGCTCGGCACCACTGTGTGGAGCTTAAACAAGCACAAATCCATGCAAACATGGTCTTTTAAACCAGAAAGTTGAAAAGGATGGAAAAATTGCCCAAACAGCTAATAAACTACAATTTCTGGGCCAGAAACCACTTCTCTTGTGGTAGATAGGCTACCTAGTGCTTACCACTCCTACTAATACACTAGAAGGCTTACCTCCAACACAGAAAGGCTTGGGGGGGGTTCAGAAGCTTACAAACAGTCCAGGATACAGCAAATCTGTATCTGGACTAGATTAGTTGCAGTAAAGATGAGAGACAAGCTTAGAACTTTTTTGTTGTTTTTTTTTTTTTTTTTTTTTTTGCAGAAAAGCAGCTAAAACAGCAGTAAAAACAATTGAAATACAGTGCAAGCTAGCACAATTGAGTGTGTAGAAATATTAAAGCAAATACAGTTTAAATAAATGTAATTAAATTAAAAATGACCAAAAACAAGTGCAGAAAGCAGTAAATTAGGAAAAAATCAAAATGGAGGCACTTAGAGTATCACTTTCTCCTTCCTGATGCTCTTGCAGTCTGCAGGCTGCTAAAACTGGATCCGTGGAGCTTAAGCACAAACCCACACAAACACAGGTTTTTAAACCAGAAAGTTAAAGGGATGGAAAAACTGCCCAAACGGCCAATAAACTACAATTTCTGGGCCAGAAACCACTCCTCGTGTGATAGAATGGTTACTTAGTGCTTACCAATCCCACTGATAAGCTAGAAGGCTTCACTCCAATACAGAAAGGCTTGGGGTGGGGCGCAGAAGCTAACAAACAGTCCTAAATACAGCAAATCTATATCTGGACTAGAGTGGTTATCGGAATGGCAGGAAACCAGCTTAGATTTTTTTTTTACAGAAAAGCAGCTAAAACAGCAGCAAAAACAATTCAAATACAGAGCAAGCTAGCACACTTGAGTGTGTAGCAATATTAAAGAAAATACAGTTTAAATAAATGCAATTAAATTTAAAAATGATGACTAAAACAAGTGCAGAAAGCAGTAAATTAGGAAAAATCAAAATGGAGACACTTGGAGTATCTCTTTCACCTTTCTGATGCTCTTACAGTCTGCAGAATGCCAAAACTGGATCGGTGGAGCTTAAACAAGTGCAAACCTGTGCAAATGCGGGCTTTTAAACCAGGAAAGTTGAAAGGGATGGAAAAACTGTGCAAACATCCAATAAACTACAATTTCTGGTCCAGAAGCTACTCCTCTTGTAGTCTTGTGGTAGATAGGCTACCTAGTGCTTACACTCCCACTGATAAGTTACAAGGCTTCCCTCCAACACAAAAAGGCTTGGAAGGCTCAGAAGCTTACAAACAGTCCTGGATACAGCAAATCTGGACTAGACTAGTTACAGGAAAGGTGGGAAACAAGCACAAATGCAGGCTTTTCAACCAGAAAGTTGAAAGGGATGGAAAAACTGCCCAAACAGCCAATATACTTAAAATTTCTCTGCCGGAAACCACACCCCTTGTGGTAGATAAGCTCCCTAGTGCTTACCACACCCACTGATAAGCTAAAAGGCTTCCCTCCAACACAGAAAGCCTTGGGGGGCTCTGAAGCTTACAAACAATTCTGGATACAGCAAGTCTGTATCTTGACTAGACTAGTTACAAGAAATATGGGAAACAAGTGCAAATGCGGGCTTTTAAACCAGAAAGTTGAAAGGAATGGAAAACTTCCCAAACAGCTAATAAACTACAATTTCAGGGCCAGAAACCACTCCTCTTGTGGTAGATAGGCTATCTAGTGCTTACCACTCCCACTGATAAGTTAGAAGGCTTCCTCCCTCCAAAACAGAAAGGCTTGGGGGGCTCAGAAGCATACAAACAGTTCTGGATGCAGCAAATCTGTAGCTGGACTAGACTAGTTATTGCAAAGGCAGGAAACAAGCTTAGAGCTTTTTTTGTTTGCTTTTTTACAGAAAAGCAGCTAAAACAGAAATAAAAACAATTCAAATGCAATGCAAGCTAGCACACAAATGTGTAGCAAATATTAAAGCAAATACAGTTTAAATAAATGCAATTAAATTAAAACATGACTAAAAACAATTGCAGAAAGCAGTAAATTAGGAAAAATCAAAATGGAGGCATGTAGATTATCAGAAAACAATGCCAGCAAATATATAAACAATTCACTCAAGCAAAAATTAAGACAGTGCAGAACTCTATAAACAGTTAAAAAGTACCAAAAATATACTTATCAGCTCTATATTCCCAGATTGTTTGAGAAGCACACGCGGTCAGAACACAAAGATATTCTAGTAATGGTATGCCTGACTTTATGAAGAGAAGGTTTTGTTAAAGGTTTGTCTGCAAGAGTGTAGACCACAAGAACCTTCTTAAATATAAAGTAACTCTCCTGAAGCACAAAGTGCTAAGACTAAAGCTTAAAATGCTTAGAATAACATATAATTTTAATTAGGCTACTAATAAGCAGTATTAAATACAGCAGAATAAAAACACTCAAACACTTAAGAGCACACATCAAAAATAATGTAATAAAGTATGAAGAACACAATTACAGTAAAAGCAGATGAATAAAGTGTATGTATATGTATATATATATATATATATATATATATATATATATATATATATATATATATACGTATATATTAAGTGGAGAGGGAGAGGAAGCAAGGGGGTAGTCCTGCTCAAATAATCTCACTGCACTATGTTGAGTGATTGAATGAGATTGTACTGGAAGCATTGAGCAAGATCAGATTTACAGCAGGGGCAGGCAAATCCAAAGCCATCAAGTTTAAGACTACAAGAACACTTGGGAGGGAGGACAGGGAAAAACAGTGCAAACAACAACAAAGGGCAGAAACAATACAGCAAATATATAAATAATAAACAAATATATAAATACAGCACAGTGCAAACTAAGTTACAAAAAGTGTACTTATCAGTTTGGAATATCAGATGGGAAAATATTCCAACTCTGCTCACAGTCAGGAGAATTTAGCTCTCTACTATATCAGCTCTGCACAAATTCACAGAAATGCAGTTTTTAATGGAAGTACAACACAGAAAATACACCTCAGGCAATAACTAACAGCTAAGATGTGCTGGCTCAACAGCCCCCACATGAAACTAGCTTCTGAGCTACCCTGAGAAACAAAGTGCAGACAACAGAGTACAGAAACAATACAACAAATATATAAATAATAAAGCAAATTTATAAATACAGCACAGTGCAAACTGAGTTGCAAAAACTGTACTTAGTTTGGAATATCAGATGGGAAAAGATTTCAACTCTTCTCACAGTCAGGAAAATTTAGCTCTCTGTTATATCAGCTCTGCATAAATTCACAGAAATGCAGTTTGTAATGGAAGTACAACACAGAAAATGCACCTCAGGCAATGACTAACAGCTAAGATGGGCTGATTCAACAACCCCCACCTGAAACTATTTCTGAGCTACCCTGAGAAACAAAGTGCCGACAACAAAGGACAGAAACAATACAACAAATATGTAAATAATACAGCAAATTTACAAATGCAGCATAGTGCAAACTGACTTGTAAAATGTGTACTTAGTTTGGAATATTAGTTGGGAAAAAATTCCAACTCTGCTCACAGTCAGGAGAATTTAGTTCTCTGCTATATCAGCTCTGCACAAATTCACAGAAATGTAGTTGGTAATAGAAGTACAACACAGAAAATACATGTCAGGCAATCACTAACAGCTAAGATGGACTGGCTCAACAACCCCCACCTGAAACTAGGTTCTGAGCTACCCTGAGAAACAAAGTGCATATGACAACAAAGGACAGAAACAATACAGCAAATATATAAATAATAAAGCAAATATATAAATGCAGCACAGTGCAAACTGAGTTGAGTAAAAATAAATAAAACTACATGAAGTACTGTACTAATCCAAGTTAATAAGAGAAATTACATGGTCTATTGGTACAGCTGTATATCTGTTGCATCTGTGAATGTATGCTGATAGTCCAACCCCATGCCTGACAGTGACTGCAGGATAAATGTAAACTATATGTACTGTGCACGACACATGTTTCTCAAGTGGCATGCTGTCATGGATAGTGATCACTGGTTCCAAAAACATTGCACTCAGATATAAACCTAGTTGAAGTATACCAGTAGCACACTCACACAACATCAGTGCAGAGTACACCTTGGTAGTCAAATATGTTCCCCTGGCATGAAATATTCCCCTGTAGTTATGTACCTGTAGGAGTTTTGGCTTTTCCAATACCATTCGATTTGGAAAGCTTGAGAGGTATGTACATGCTGCAGAAGCTATAGGGAACTTGTAGACATAAAGTAAGTGCAGACCTGAATAGTATTGTGTAGTACTGTCATGAACAATATAGCCTATGCAGTTGGTAATGGAATATATTTCTCTCCCCCACCCTTTATCTGCTTCACAAATTATTATCCTTGTACTACAGGTATAGTTCCATTTTCAAATAGGTTGTTCTCAAAGCCTAATGTTGGGCCTTGTGTTGTATTATTGGTAATATATTATAATGGCTGCATACTAACATACCTTGTTGAAATACCAATGTCGTTGGCCTTTTGTCATAACTGTTACTGGCATGCTGTTACAATAATGACTGTTATTCCATTTATGCCTGTGTTCTCTATGCTATGCAATTCTATTGTTCTCGGTTAATTGGAAAACCCATGCATGCTGTTATAACTAATGTTGAAATGTTTTGTTCATGACTAACCAATACATTTTGACAAACCTCAACACCATAGCATGCTTGGGTAGGCTGATCCCAGCGGATTCACGTCTCCCACCTCATCTTGCCATGGTACGGGTCCCAGCATGTCTGGGACCCAACCTGCAGCTGCCTCCTCCACAGGTCCTGCACCACCCATGGGTGGAACCACCTCAGGGGATGAGGCCTGTCCTCCCCCTGGGCACTGGCACAGAGAGGATGTTGTCACCTGCAATCAATTTCCAGGATTGGTGCGCAGAGTCATTAATTGGGACTTGTATGACCTACTGTGCCAGATGGAGGGCAGACTTGCCCCAGCCCCCATCCCCCAGCACAGCCACCTTTGGGGCCATGAAGGGGCAGTGGTGACTGCCCATGTGTCAGGACCTCAGTCCTACTGTTACCATCTGGGGGCACTTGGTCTTCCGATTCCCAAACACCTCCCTGTCCAAGGTGTTTAGCCCCCTCATGTGTCATACACTGCCACTGTCAGCTGTCTTCTCTGTCTTGACTATCTGCAAACGCAACCTGTCCTACCCAACTTACCTCTGTAATGTACCTACAACCCTTCCCCAACATTCCACTCTCTCCTTAAAAAAAAGAGCATCTGTCCCACAAAAACTATCATCCCATACATAGCTCTCCATTGCACCCCCACATACACTGGCATCAGTCAATCATCACAGCAATTAATCAACCAAGTTGTGTCATCCACACCCCTCCCTGTGGGATGTAAGGCTCCAAATTCCAAACTGTCCACAACATGCATAACTTTTGCTGTAGAAGAAATGTATAGCTATGGTCCTTTTCTACACCTACACTGCACACCTCTACCTGCCTTTCATATTCTTTTTCCCCTGCTTGGCCCCATTTCACCACTTTCCTATCACCCCGTTTTTCTTTTCTTTTTTTGGAAATAGCATGAGTTTAAGTGGGACTAAGTGTTGCTTGGGATCGTGTTGCATCACGCAAACCTGTGCAAACCCACTTAAAACTGCTTTAATCGCCTTATCTGATTCTGACACTGTTATGCATGTCAATAAAATAATCAACACTGCTAAGTCTCGAACCCACAAACCCAGGACCCTCTGAACTACAGCATGGTCCACTAGCCCAGTAAGCCAACTCAGCTGTGGAAAGATGCAGGTGTTTCTATAAATATATCATACAGTACAGTGATGTAACATTAGGAGAAATATGCACCACTGCCAAGTATTGAACCCTCTGAACTACAGTACAGTGCATTTGATCACTAGGCCAACTCAGCTCTGAAGAGTTATTGGTGTTTTTGTAAATATATCATTTAGTACAGGGAAGTAACATTAGGAGAAAACTACACCCCTGCCAAGGACCCTCGGAACTAAGTACAGTGCATTAGACCACTAAGCCAACTCACCTATGGAGAATTGCTGATGTTTTGTAAATATATCATGCAGTACAATGATGTAACATTAGGAAGAATATACACCCCTGCCAAGTATTGAACCCAGGGACCTTTGAACTACAGTACAGTGCATTAGAGAACTAGTATCTGGTTTGTTCATTTTTTATTGTTTTTTCATTAGAGAACTAGGCCAACTCAGGTCTGGAAAATTGCTGGTATTTTAACAAAGATATCCTGATTACCATTGACATTACTTCTACATATAATGTGATAATGACAGCGTACTTGGGCCTGTGATGCAGACATTGAACCAGTACACAGCCAAAGATATGTTGCTGGATTGACAGGAGGCCTATGATATCAGGTAGAGCTGACAACTGCACAGACTGTTGCAGAATGTCCACAGTTGTGCCACCTACTTATGGCATGGTTGTCGTAAAACCTATTCTGTGTGCTGAAGTAGTGGCAAGTCAGTGCAGATTGAGATTACAAAAACATTACAGACAGGTCAGTGTCACACATCAGAGCCATCCAACCAAACATGTTCATGCCAATCCTGTGTAACATACTGTATGCATGCACATATGTCTTGCAACTAGACCTCCCATAATAATGACTCAGTAGCTCTGTTACATTCTTAGCGTGTCTGACATCTGCACACCTATAGTTCAGGCTCAGGCCCAGAGTCCAGTCTGTTGCATGATAACTATATACTTGTCAATACAACATAGAAGTAACTGAGTCCTGCAATGCCCAGCAGAATTGGTTTCTGCTTCTAAAGTCACTGCAACCCACAGTAGCACATCAAAGGCCTGGAGAGTGGGGCACAAGTCACAAATATGAATACATGTTCTAAATTTCCCTTACCACTCTCCGGATGACACTACTACTTAACATATGTACCAGAGGCACATGCCTCACCTTGACTGTTATGAGTACCCTCACCCTGGTCATGCTGTGATACTGGAACTGACACTGCTCCCTCACTGACATATACAGCTTGTTGTCCCCAATGTCTTCACAATCCCCAGTATGCATCCTGGCCATAATGCAGCAGCTGCAGCCTGCTACACATACAATAGTATGTTCAACAACCTGTTACAGACCTACAGTACCTCCCACACACCTAGAACAGGACATCCACACAGCACCCATACATAAAGGGCTGGAGGGGGACGTTCAGGTGACAGGAACATGTGTCACAGTCTCACCCTAGAAACATACACAGCTGATAGACCAGCATCAACTGCAGCAGCATGCATATTTAAATAAAAATGATGTATCACACTCACATCTAGCTGTCTCCTTACTGACCCCAACACACATTGTTAAACAGTATCCTGCCACAGAATCAAAAAGTCTGTTAACAATGGCCAAACTTAGCATGCAAAACTGTGAATATACCACATTAATGCAAACAGTGAACAGTATTTCTACCTACCCTCTGTGATGCTGTAGCTCCCACACCTTGATAATGTCCTCCTCACAAGCCAGGAAAAGGACCAAGGCCTACATGAAGGCTTTAATTATAGCACTTTGTTGCCATGCCATTGGCTAATGGCAATGCAACCCAGCTGTTCTGGAAACTATTAGCAAGTGTGAGTCACATATTGTTGCACATGCACTCACCTGTTCATGAGCAATACCTACAAAAGGGAGGTTGCTGCCTATAGTAAAGAGGTCTGTGACTTTCTTCATGAAGACAAGCTGCGATTTCCAAGGAAAACTACCATTGGAATTCTACAACACTATACCAGGTATGTCATAGAATTAACCATGAAATGGAATCTAGATGGGGGGAGGTGCAGTCATGGGAAATAGGAATTTCAACACTAGGTCTCAACAACATATCTTGGAATGACATGTTGCTGTTAGTCTGCAGTCCAGCACCTACAGTCTTGCCTTTTGGCTCTGCTTGCAGTAAAAGAGATTGCATCTCAGGGCCCTGAGTCACCCCAGCAATGGTCAGCTGAATTACAAATGCTACTGGATTGTCTGTTGTGCAACAGTGTCAGTTACTACTGGTAGATACAGTTGGCATATCACATCCTGTACTGTCAGTGAGCCCCTCTCAGTCTGTGAATGTCATACAAAGTTAGTGCAAAGATTGCCCAGGTGTCCTTGAATGTTCCTGACATACTTTTGCTAGGTCACTGTGTACGCCACACCTGTATCTCATTTCCTGACAGCCATGGCTAGCATACCTGGTGACCCACTGCAGCAGGACAGCAGGTTATAGGCAGTAGTAGTGGGGTTATACAGGCTCTGCCTCAGCAACAGTGTGGACATATCGAGCATACAATGTAAGGGAATGAATACACTAACAGGTATAAATGTACCATTGCTGTGTTCCAAGGGGACTGGCATGTCACAGACACATTCCCTACACTCTGTGGACACCCATTATATATTGTCCAACTGGTTTGCAGATATCCACATTTGTCTGGCATGGGGTCCACATATGTCAGACACATGTACACATTCTGCAAACAACTTGTTACCGCAGACATCGGACACCAATGAGGAGGAAACCTTACACCACATATTCAGTGCTCTCACTTATTGAATAGCACAGATGTTGGTGGAATGTGCACATGCAATTGTAGAACCACTCACATATTTGCTGGATGTTGGCTGTATGACATGGTACTGTAACATTGCCCATAGGAGAAACACACAACATTCGATGGCAGTGATGGGTGTGAACACAAAACAACACAGTCTGTCACAGCAAACAGGCCATAACTGGTATACCTAGGACCATAAGAGGTTACTAGGCTATAGGCCCTGAGCCCCCCTATTCCTAGGCCACATGTTAGCCATGTGTATGCAAGGCAGCACCTGATGCCTCAGTCCAACATGAACACGGGTGGTATCCCAATGATGTATGTGCAGGTAACCTCCAGTTATCCAGGTTCCGCCTGCAAAGGTGTAAATAGCTAACCTGCCTGACGTGGACAGGGTGACCATTCCACAATAGGGTGAGTGTATGAGACATACATCTGAGTTGCCAAGAAGACCAGTTGATGTCACACACCAGGTTGAGGGCATGTGTTCATGTTAATAGAGTGGAGCTTGAAATGCACTTGTGCAGCAGTCCCAGGAATGTGGAGTCCGGGATCGCCTTGCATGCCAGACATAGGTCACCTCTGAGGAGTATGTATATAACTGGGTAGAGGGTTCAGCTTAGAGCCTATCTGCATCTGGCAGATGTTTGAGGACCTGCTACTCCCTGGCAGAGAACCTCTGTGAGGTCCCTAACTGCTGCATGTGTTGTGTGAGGTGAATAATGAATGGGGCATTTTACACAATAATGGATCTTATTGTGAGAAATACAGGAATGTTAGGACCCCATGCCCCTGGATAATATACCAGTGGGTATGAGGTGGGCCATGTAGAAGGTTTACCATACAACAGAAGCAACATGGTGATGAAATGTCATGTTGCTATCAACCTGCGTGCACAGATCCCACACGACTGATTGCGTGCCCAAGATGTTATTAGTACTGTGATAATATGTGGTGACGTCACTCTCCCCTAAGGGGTTGACTCTGCATGTCCTGCTATGCAGCCTGAGGCCATGTTTCTGGCACCAGTCTTGTATCTGCATGAGACCCTCCTAGGCAGATGTCCACATCACTATGGAATCTGGTGACGGAACATAGCATGCAGTCATCTGCAGACATGGTCAGCCATAGGCCAATGGCTGTGCCCTGCACCACAGATGTGTACATCACACTTAACATATGCCCAAACACAGAACAACAGGTTATGCCACTACTTATGGGTCAACCTCTTTGGGTGGATTCCCCTATGTGGATTAGTTTGGTAATGTCAGTACACCCAATATGATACCCCTATGGTAAGATATGGTGTGATGCATACTTGGGAGCATATATATGTTATAGCCAAGTGGGTTATATTGTCAAAGACTTTATCCAGGTCAAGGTAGACAGTGTGAACTCTCACCCCCCCTGCATTATTTTATTTATTTATTTATTTTTCATTTGTTGACCGGGAAAGTCCGACTAGGTTCCACAGAGCCTGTTTTCAGCAGCCCCGAGAGAATGAAGAAATGCAGATGTGTCTTTGTGGGAATGTGAGAGGGGAGTACCGAGAGGAAACCCACGACAGACAGGGGAACATGCAAACTCCCACACACAGGCACCCCCCGAGTGCTGTGAAGCAACAACGTTAACCGCTGCGCCACTGTGCATTGCTTTGGTGACTGTGTCAAAGAGGTCAACTGAGTCTACCAGACATGATCCTTTCCTTGATAAAGCCTAACTTTGAGTGATAGAGTGTGTGATGGTCACCAATGTCCTTGTTAATGAGGATCACTATAAACTGTGCTATGGCCTTGCAGATCAACCTAATTAAGCTGATGGGTGTATAATGTGACAAATTGATGGATGCCCCACCTTAGTGTAAAGGAGTGACAGTGGTTTTCCTTCACATGGCTGGTAATCAGGCTGCCTTTGAATACAGTGCCTTATGGTGCTGCAAGGTCATACTTGGGGTCATGTAGGATGCATCCTGTGATGTGATCAGCTCCCATGTTGGCTGAATACCATGACTTTCACATGGCAGTGGTGACCTGTTCCCTACATATAGGAGAAGAGGGCAGGTAATGGGGATATCCTGATGCTTTTTTAGGGGGACAGGGGATGAAGCCTGTACTGACTCTCAGTAATCAAGCATGCTAGACATACAGCACTGGTATAAATGATGTCCTTGTCTGCCACAAGTGAGCAGATTGAAGTGCTTCCTCTGATGTTGCAGACATGTGTGCAGAAGGAGAGATGATTGTCTGTAGTGGATGTTGACAATGTGGGCTCTGTGTTTGTTGTGCAGGTTGCCAAGAGTTATCCCATTCGCTTGGTCATGCTAAGGAGACATTGCTCCAAAATGGGATGGCTCACTAGCCATTTGTGTGCTGGCATGGGTACATCTCCCAATATATGTGTGGGTCATTCAAGTAACCCAGGATTAGGGTACAGAAGAAAATCCTAATACAACTGATGAGGTCCATATAAGCAGAATGGACTTCCTGGTCACATGTGATGACCAGTAGGTAGCTATGATTTGAATAGGTGTGTTGGCAATGCTGAACTTCCCCTGCAGTGTCCAGTGTCCATCATATTACCTGTATAGCATGGAGGTGTGTATGCATCTCATATATAGTGAAACACATGTCCCATGACATTACCGCCCACACTTTGGGGTTTGACTGTATGATAGGATGGTTGACCAGGTAAGGCTGGGGTGCTCGCTGCATCTTTGAACTATATGTTTATGACTGCACAGATGTCAGCATTTCCCAGGGTAAAGAATGCTTGCACTCAGGGCAAAATCATGAGTAAACTCTTAGCATTTAGCAGCATAGCCTTCATTGTGTGCTGAGCTGACAGTTGTATGTTGTGAGTGAGAACCTCACTACTTTTCCTAATGAAGGCAATATAGGAGTGATGAGAACCATTACCAGACAAGTAAAGGCCAGTTGAGACAGATGGAGGCCATCTCTGGCAAAGCAACATAGTCTCTTGACCATATTATCTCAGGAACTCAAGTACTGGAACTCCCTGTAATATCAGAAGATAACAGGCCACATGTTAAGGTTAATCATTTCCTGACTGTATTGCCTCATCAGTCTGGGTGACAGCGGAATGCTGCACAAGGCTAGGGACATACCTGCCTGGGGCACATAATCAGCAAGCTCACTCATGCATGCCAACATGGACTGTGACAGACTTGTGACAGTACCTATTGGTGAGAGACAGCAGTGTGTATGTGATATGGTGGATTCTGTCACCTGACACAGAATTAACTATGACCATCCACATATACAGCCTGGTGAGAGACACATCAGTGTATGTCACAATGGAGTTTATTATGTGTAATATGTTTGGCATGTGGTGATGCCTTAGTGGATTTGGGACACAGGTGTGTGGCTATGTGTAGTATGTGCTGTGTAGGGCTGTGGCATTCACATGGGGCTTTACCTCGGAGGTTTCCTTTGTTTGTGGATGTGTATGTTGAGAATGTCTGCATATGTTTGTGTGTGTGTGTTGTGTAGGTGTGGGTGGTGTGTGAGGTGTACTGATTATGTTGACAACCTGTTTGGGGACAGCTATGTGGCTTGACAGGGAGAGAGCATTGACTGTAGGTTCCTACTGTCATTGCATCTCTCAGACAGTGTATTCCTTGGTGGGGTTTGTAGATGGCTGTCTGTCCATGTACATGAGGCAGGTGCTACACTCTGCCAGGGTGCCCATATCAACCAGACTGGCAGGGGAAACTGTAGGACATTGTCCAGCCACATTTTCCAGAATCTGAGGGAGGAAGGCCATGGAGACCTAAGGGGGTGGACCTACAGTCCAAGTGCTTACTGCAACAGTAGGAGGCTGACACCACTGCATACAATGCAGGCAGGCTATGAAAAAGCAGTAAAAGGTGCAACAGGAAAATGCATTTGAACACCTTATAGGACATGCAGCAAGTAGCAGGAAACATCAAGATCAGGAGGACAATGCATGAATTATTGCCACTATGTTGCTGATAGCCACATACATGCTGTGGTGATAGATAGATGGGTATGATGTGGGAGTTAGTGGTGGATAATGTTGACAAATGAGGATGTGTAGGGTGTGTACATAATAGTGATCAATGTATGTGGTTCTGTGATGTGTTCCCCTCATCATGTCTTTCAGCAGGGATGCCCCACCATAGGAATCCACCTTTCCCAGAAGCAGAGACTGATGCCATAATTGATTCCCTGAGACTCCATCTCCAGGTCTTGTTGTCAAGGAATCACCATAACCAGCATGAACATGTTGCACTGTGGGCAGACCTCGTGGCATCAGTTAATCATGTGAGCCAGCAGAACAGGAGCTATGAGCAGGTCTGACACCACACCACTGATATGATACATTATGCATGGCAAATGGCCACAGCTGTGGCCAGAGACCGTGCTGGCACTGGTATAGGGCCTGCTACACAACAGCCACTCTCAGCCACAGAGGAGTTCCTGGCAAACCTAGGCTCAGCCAACAGCTCACAAGAATCGATCACATCATATGTCATGGAGGTGAGTGGCACAGCTTCCACAGCCAAGGAACATCCAGGTAAGCCTCCAGTTGTCATTACATTAATATTGTAGCATTCATAGTGGCAGCCTTTGCATACCTGTACACATATGTCAAGTCAATCTGCATTTGTTTGGTGGAGGTTAATGCACACATGTGCACACATATTGTGAATGTCAGCAATGGAGGTAGTATCACAGTTTGTATTGTACATGTTGCTATATGCACATATTATCCTGTACCAATGCCACATCTGCTGACAATAGCTTTCCCCCATAAATCTATAGGTACCTCCTGTTACCGGTGAGTGTGGAACTGTTTTGTTATGGCTTATGTATACCCTAGGCATGTTAAGTGCTGCCAGTTGGCCATGGACACAACTGTTAAGATTTGCCAATTTACAATATATGCATGTTCACTTGTGGAGGGGTGCACTGCAGTGCATTACATCAGTTATCACAGCAGCATATTTGCTGGAGCTGTAACATATTAGCACTTATTTTTGTGAAGGTGTAGGCAGTCTACTATAAAGGTGTGCATTACTATTGTAGAAACAGGTGGCATGTGTTGTAGGTGAAGGTCTGTCACATACATTGACATGTCACATATCCCATAGGTGTATAGTAGTAGCAACATTAACAGGACATAGCTTCACTGCATGTTGTTAAGAGCCTGTCTTGTGTGTGTCTATTGTGGTCTGCATGTGTGTTGTGCATAGCATCAGTCATACGGTGTGGTCTGTTTAATGCATTTGTGGCAACTCACCTGTATATATCTGTGTGTGTGTGTGTGTGTGTGTGTGTGTGTGTGTGTGTGTGTGTGTGTGTGTGTGTGTGTGTGTGTGGATCAGCAGACATTATAGTGCATGAATTAATCTAGTCATGTTGTATTCCCCTCACAGGTGATCATAAAGGTTGGAGTGTGTCCCCCTCACAACCTGATGTCAGTGTCTCATCAGACTCTGATGATGATGGTGACCACAGTGAGGCGCATATGGGGTTGTTGGGGGCTGAATCTCTCCCATTGTTTGACAACCCACTTCCTCTCCCAATCTCCCCACACACACAGTCAATATGCCCACACATACCCAGTCCCCAGCAACCACCGATATTGGACTGTCAGAGGGTGGTGGCATTGAACAGGAGAGTGTGGCAACTATGACATCTGTGACTGTAGACGCTAGCCATAGCCAGAGAGTCCCACACAGGCAGATTGACAGGGGTGCTTGAAGGAGGATTGCTGCCAATCCAGCCCATCAGTGGTGTCACAGCATGCATCACCCGATGCATATTTCAGTACATCATGGAGGCACAGGTATGTTATGAATGGCAGATCAGACAGATGCCCAGGGTCATGGATGCCACACTACCTTCTCTGCATGACTCCATCCTTGGTACTGGTTATGCCTTACATCATTTCACTGGTGTAGC
Source organism: Protopterus annectens (assembly GCF_019279795.1). Taxonomy (NCBI): domain Eukaryota; kingdom Metazoa; phylum Chordata; order Ceratodontiformes; family Protopteridae; genus Protopterus; species Protopterus annectens. The sequence goes on from NC_056739.1 coordinate 227,489,695, forward strand.
AGATAGATGGTGGGGTGAGACATTGTCATTCCTTAACTGTACACTGTCTGTGCTTGAAAATGTGGTGGAAGTAGGGCATCAGATATGTTGACATAGGACAGCAACATCAGCTGAGAGCCCACATGGCCATGCACAGTCACACTCTCGTAGTGGCAGCTCCACAACACAGACCCAGCAGACAATGGTTGCCATCAGGAAGTAGTACCAGATTCCATTCAGAATTTTGAAGCTTAAAACTTCAAATCTCATCATATGTTCAAAGTTTTAAAACTTTGAAATCCTGAATGGAGATCAGCATACATCGCAGAGTGGGAGATTTCCCTTATTCTCGCTGTAGTCCGGTATCAGAGTTGGTATTTTTAAGTTCTGGGGTGTGTGGGGGGGGTGCAGCCCCTAACGAGGGGGGTGCATGGGTTCTTTCCCCCCTGCATACACATGCTTGTCATGTGTTGCGTGGTGTTTCATGGGGGGGGGGTTCACAATTTTGAGATTCCAAGATCTCAAGATTCTGAACTCAAGATTTTGAAACTCGAGATTTTGGTATTTCAAAATTGTAAATGGAACCCATAGTACTGCATCTGGCCTTGGGCATGGTGGTGCCAGTACCACTCCTGGCAGAACCAGTTCCCGTGTTCATGGCCGAAATGTTGAACTGTGCATTCTGCCACGTGCAGTCCATGGCTGTCTAACATACCCTCGTATAGGACTAGCACATGTCTTGACTGTGTGCATGCGCACACACACACACACATCACTACCACATGCAGGTCACCAACAGATGTACACAGCTCTTCTCCATGGCCCAGCTGACCAGCACCCCTCCAGATACACACACATTATATCAACTGTGTGGCAGCGCCTAGGCCTTTGGCAACCCCACATGACACCCTGTGCATGTAATAATACCTGTGACACATCCCTGTCATCCATACCATCGATGCAGGGACATGCCAATATGTGTCTGATGCACAGGGTGAATATAGTACAGTTAATGGCAGTTTGTAGTGCAGTAGTGTTATGCCCTGCAAGGTGCTGTCTTTTGGCAATTGTTATGCATACCCATCAAGGTGTGTGTACCTTTTTGCCATGATGCTGTATTGCTGTTAGTATTGCTGACTGACTGTTGTCTCCCAGACCTTATTCTGTTTTTGTTCCAGGTGTCTGTGTGTCTATGCTGTAGGGACCTGCTGCCAATACTTCAGCTCAGGATTGCATAGTGGCAATATAGAAATGTGACATTGCCAAGGTATGGCTGTATATGTGCATTGTTGCCAAGATGCGTATGTATAGAACGGTGTGTGAGGGACAATGGGGATGGACAGTGTAATCTTGCATGCATGCCCCTTGACACAGCATGCTTCTCCTGATACGTCACCTGGGATTTTCATAGAATCGCAGGTTCATAGGGTTATAGATGGTAAGTAGGGTTATGGCCCTGGGTCCCTTACAAGCCTAGCCATTACTTTATCCCTGACAGAATCATCCATCAGCACATTTCCCCTGGCATTGAGGGACACAGTTTGTGAGCCGTGGCATGGATTTGTGGTTTTCCATCCACTCATCATGGCTGCACTTGATGAGGGTCTACATAGTATTCTGTTTGACATGTCTGGAAAGTGCAATCCTGAGACAGGGCAGCCTCTGGGAGACAAACCTGTCTTTCCAGCAGGTTTTGTTGATGTCACATATCAGATTCAGGCCTGTTGTGCTGGTAATGGTTGAAGAGTTAGCCTCACATATATGGTCCAGCTGTTGAAGGGCTGGTCACAACATTGTCATTGAGGCATGCCAAAACCCAGCTGTGGACAAACTGTGTAATACCGAGTGGGGCATTACTGATTTGAGGCTGTTTCCATGGAACAGGTATTGGAGACCATGGATTACCTTTGTATGCAATTTATGTGTTTATAGGGTTGCTGTTGATGTGGGAAATAGTGGGGCCATGTCCTTGCCATATGGTATGATGGTACTGTTTTCTGCATTCAGCTTGTGGCCAGGATGTTGCCACCATTCCATACCCAATGTAAGACCCCATAGCAGTGTGTTACCATCAGTCCATGGGTCAACAACAGACAGCACACCACTTATAGCCATCACAGCCTTATGCAGTACCTCCAAATATGTGTGATGGCAATTAACATTCATGCCTGGATTCATGTGGGTCATTGGGGGCAGCAGCTACTAACATCTACATGTCTACATATTACACAGACATAGGCAACACAGAGTAGGGTTGACACTTTATAAAATGTGCACTGTGGGACACTTCTTGTAGTATCATGAGAGTTGGCATGACAAAACATAACCACGGCAAGTGCAACAGACAGGACTTCTCTTGGTCTTCCAATATGACAGCTTATTTTTGTCACCTTTCCATAGCTTATGCTATTTTTCATAAGATTAAGGTGTTTCTGATGTACAACAACTGCTTTATGCAACTACCACACAACTTTAGGAAATGTTTGTTGTCCTACAATCTTGGGAACTCTGTATTGTTTGAGTTGTTTTCACTGGTCGCACATGGCCAAACATAGACTGCAACCTGCAGGGAGGGACAGGTGGTAGCCATACCTCTCACCTGTACAGATTTCTGCAGAATGTCCTCATGTTTGCCGAATATTTTTGGTCCATTGTTCATAACATTGTGGTTTTCTGGAAAATTACTGGCAAATCATTAAAGACTGAAGTTAGACAATAATGACAGATATTTTATTTTCAGACTTCATACCCTTCCGGAAATCAATGCTAATGCACAACCTGTTATGCTATCAGCTTTTTATATTTTAAGAGCAATATTTAAAAATTGCCCCTATTATTTGGCCTTTGTCACACTTTTTTGTATGACTTTATCCTGATTTCTTGCTCTAAGGGGGTGAGAGGTATGATGGTGGGCCTAAAATAGCTGAACTGGTATAAGGGGATATGCATTCACATGTACATACATTCACAAAGCTCCCTGTTTTGGGAATAGAACCCCTTCCAGTCTAGTTGCATGTACTACTTATCACATGCACCATGGAGCTTACATGCTCAGACAGTGTCTAATGGTGCATCTAAGGTGAATCACACCAACAGGCCCTGTAAATAATCCAATAGGAGGATTAACAGGGTGGAACAGGGCCTCAAAATGGTATAACTATCGTACACACAAGGCAGCCACACTGCTACAGGGGATATGCCTCACACACATTGAGCTCCCAGTTGCAAGATTAGAACCCCTACCTACCTAGTTGCATGTACTATAGTGCTACATACTTATCACATATGCCACAGAGCTTATGTGCGTGGAGCATGTCTAATGGTGCATCTAAGGTGAATAACACCAGCAGGCCCTGTAAAGAAATCAAGTGTGGGGGGGTTAAAATGGTAGAACAGTCCTTAAAATGCATTGGCATTGCATGCATATAGTCAAGACATGCACACCACTGCAGGGGGATACAGTTACACACATGCACTGAGTTGCCATTTTTGAGATTAGAACACCTGTCTATATACACTACAGTGGTACATACTTATCGTATGCACTGCAGACATTATGTGTTGGGAAAGTACCTAACGGTGCATCTAAGGTTGATGACATTAGCAGGCCCTGTAAAGTAGGCTAATGGGAACAGGTTCACAGGTAGGCACATGCTTTAAAATGTATTGGCATTGCACATACATACATAGACAGGAACTACACACAGCTGCAAGGTGATGTATTTACACACACTAACAGACTCTTACTCAAAGGGATATATTTATACGGGTCTCCGACTAATGGCCGAAACGACGATTGCCCGACGGGATATTCACCGACGCGAGATGACCGACAGGTAAGTTTACCGACAGTTTACCGACAGGGTTATTTGCCGACAGCGGAAAGACCGACAAGGGAATGTGCGATCGCGACCCGGTAAGTGTGCGACGGTGACGGAGTTAGGAGCGGTCAGGTAAGTGCTCGAGATTGTGGGATGTCGGGTTAGGCTGTGGGAAAGGTGAGTGTGTTTGTGTCGGAGGTATGGTTCGGGTAAGGTAAGTGTGTGTTAGTGACGGAATGTAGTTTAGGGACGGGTAAGTGAGTTAGGGTTAGGGTGCAGGTAGGTGATGTGTGTGTTAGTGTCGGAGCTTGGGCTAGGGGTGGGTTAAGTGAGTTAGGGTTAGGGTGCAGGTAGGTGATGTGCGTTAGTGTCGGAGCTTGGGCTGGGGTGGGTTAAGTGAGTTAGGGTTAGGGTGCAGGTAGGTGATGTGTGCGTTAGTGTCGGAGCTTGGGCTGGGGTGGGTTAAGTGAGTTAGGGTTAGGGTGCAGGTAGGTGATGTGTGTGTTAGTGTCGGACCTTAGGGTTAGGGTTTGGGTCAGGGCTAGTGTGTATGCTATATAGTGTAGTGTGTTGTTTACTTTCCGTGTGTCGGTGTACTGATGTTCGGTGTTTTGCGTTGTCGGGTTTGTGTGATGTCGGTAATTTGGTGTCGGTGAGTTTTGTGTCGGGGAATCGTCGTGTCGGTGTTTAGAAGTAGACCCATTTATACACATGCTCACACCTTCACTCACTGAGTTGCCATTAGAGCCACTACCAATCTAGTGATATATATTATTATGCTATGCAGATATCATATGCGCCACAGAGTTTATGCATTTGGGTAGTGTCTGCCACTGCTGTTGGTGTGGATTACATCAGTAGCTGCTGACAGAGAGGCCACTGTTGTGGAGGACACCAGTTACAGGGCCATAAAATGAGTGATCGCTGCACAGACAAAGACCTGTTGGGCATGTGTACTCTTCTGTATGCAGAATATATACACAGACATACACAAACACACACACGGCGGCCCATGTGAGATTAGAACCCCTACCTACCTACTATTACACACTACTGCTCACCATACTATTTGCACATTCCACTGGTTACAATTGGTGTACAAGTGACTGCAGTACTACATCACACTATGTCTCTCCCTCTATCTCTCTCTCTTTATATGATACAGATATACATATATATATATATATATATATATATACACATATATATATGTGTGTGTGTGTGTGTGTGTGTGTGTGTGTGTGTGTGTGTGTGTGTGTGTGTGTGTGTGTGTGTGTGTGTGTGTGTGTGTGTGTGTCTATATTAAATTCAACAGATCAAGATATATTTTATATGTGTCACATACAGATAGAGAAGGGTAATCATGTCTGATAGGGATAAGGCGAGACAGTTGAGGTATACATAGCTCTCTGTATGCACAGAGAGATATAGGGACATCACCGTTCTATATTCAGATGTGGGTTCAGACATGGGCTGAAATTAGCTAAGTGTAGGAGCATGCCTAGTATAACCATCATTAATTACAATGGGATTCCAGGCCAGAACTACCTGTACTCTGGTCCAGAATTTTTTGTGCTATAGCCAATTGTCTGCTGGACCTGGTGGAACAGTCCACCACCTCCCTGATGTACTGCCTGAGGGATTTCCTGGTAGTGTGCTGTCTGTAATATCTGCCCCATATGTAGGGTGTGTACAGCCTACATTGGACTGAACAATGTCTGGTACATTTTACATAACACTGTGATTTCTTGGTATGTCAGTGGCAGATCATTATAGACTGATGTGAGGAAAAGCTGACAGACATTTGGGTTACCGACTCCATACACTGCAGGAACCTATGTTACTACACAGACTGTTGTATTTTGCACTTTCTACATTAGTCTTGCCAGTAATTCCTCCTCCTTTCCCTTATATGTGGGCATTTGTCCTGCCCTATCCCAGTTCCTGGCTTTGTCCACAGTTGCTGCTTTATGTAGTTCTAGGTATGCTGTGACTGGGGTAAGAGATGTAACACTACACACAGGGTTATGGACTTCACACCTCTACCTCTAACTGTACCTGTTTTGTGGGTTTACAAGCATAGTGCCCCATACATCTGCTGCGGTCCTTAGATGTTTTGTGTTGTACTGTTATTATAAGGCTACATGTTTCCCAAACCTCTCATGCTCTTATAGACATTAATGTGGACAGGGCCATATGTAGCAGTGGGACATGAGGACAGGATTTTAATATTGCTTTTACAAACCTAGACAGTTGGTGGAATGGTTTTGTATTAGCATGCATTTTCCAGTGGGAATGAAGTCTGCATCTCACCTGTCTGTTATTAGTTTCTCACTGCAACCTTTAGTCATTTGCCAATAGTTTGCCAGAAAACTGCAAATGTTATGCCAAACAGAACAGATATATGAGCCATAAATGGGGGTATTCTGTTAAACTCTGTACATTTGTGGGGTATGGATAGTACTCACTGACTTAATTTAAATACTGACACAGTTACGTGACAGCCTTAATATCCTGCTGCTACACTGACTTGTTCCAACCTGCTGTTCTACTAGCCACTGTCTATGTTACTGAGAGCTGTGTACTGTCCATATCCATGGCCCACTGTCCCTCCATTTTGTCTGTCTTTGTCCAGCTTTCTTGCCATAAGAAATACTGACACATGGACAGTCTTTAGATCTCCTACTATAGGTGTAGCTCACATGCAAAACAGTAGGTGCAGCCAGTCTCAAACCATGTTCCCCATCAACCATGGTAATATACTTACTCACTAAGCCACAACAGCCACCAGACAGTGCAGTTTACTTTCTGACACTATCAACCACAGACAAACATAGCACTTTGTCCAGTTCCCTATTACAAGAGTGAAAGTCCGTTTAAGCGAATCCGTAAACGTCAACACATATTGAGCGAACCTGCATATACTCTATACTATATCCCAGAATATGGATACAAAGGGGCTCTTCAGAAGATGGGCTGCAACTACCCATTGCAATAGAAGCATTGTGATGATATTGGTTAGGAGGTCCTGGAGACATTGTAGTCAAACCTTGAGGCATATAGAAGGATCAATGCAACACTCACTAAGGATAGAGGTGCATAGTAAGTGTGTTGGTCATCCTGGTAGTTGCAATAATAAGTCTGAAGTCTGATGGGAAATCCTCGATGGCCATATTCTTGCACCATTATACTAAACCTTATAAGATAATGTAAAAATATTATCTTAGGTAGTTTCAAAAATATCAAAAGGGCAGCAACTAGAAATATTTCCATCAAGATGATGATATGATGTGTCCTAGATGACAATTTTGTTAGAACAAGCTAACAGCTATAGTCATACTAGCTGAAGCTAAAACCATAGGGGTAATTCAATAAAGCTTACATGGAGTGAATTTCCATGCAAGAATAGTGGTAAGGCTCAAACATGGAACATGGCTGCTGAACGATCCAGGAAACAAGACTAGGGGCGTGCACGAACATTCTGATACTGTGCAGACATGGAGCTGTCCGCCGAATGCAAATCACCTCATCTTCTGGGAAAAAACATGCAGATGAGGTGATTTTGTAATCCAGGAAGCCTATAGGCAGCCATGTAGGTGCTGTGTAAGGATAAAAAATGTACAAGGTTACAAACTGTTCTATCAGAGGATCAAAATTAACAGAAGCTGTAACAGCCTAAATAAATGGTAGTACAAGGTGCAGTAGGCATGCAAATGGCCAAAACATATTTATTTATTTATTTTTATTTTACATTTGTTGACCGGGCTAGTCCAGCTGGATATATGTCCATTTTCAGCAGAGGCCCGGGGGTGGAAAAGCTCCTCGAAAACACAGTATCATTTATATTAAATGTCAGTTTTTACAGATGTAGGTGCATTACATATTTAAGCAATTCTTTACACTTCATTCCATTTCTGCTTACAGAATCATAGTACATATCATATATGGATATTTATAAGAAGATATTGATAATGTAATTTAATATATAAAAGCACATTTTCTTTATGGTTAATAGAAAGCAACTAATGTATACATGTGTAGTGATAGGTGTCTTGTGATAAATTAGGTAATTAGTGAGGGTTTGCACAAGGACATAAACAATGTGATTTAAGGTATAGTTTCAGTTTGCTTTTAAATAGTGTTATTGAGGAAAGGGAAGTCAGGTCACTGGAGAGTGAGTTCCAGGTTTTGCCCATGGTATTAGAGAACAAAGAGTCACCAGCCATATTGTTGGTTTTACCTATTTGTACTAGTATTTTATTAGATGAGCATAGGGCCTTAAGGTTATTGTAGGGGGTGATAAGGTTGGTAAGAATTGGCGTATTAGTAGGCTGATACAGGATCTAGTGGGCAACTGTTAATTAGTTAAATAGTAGTAAATTTGGCAACTCTAGCCATCCTAGTTGTTCCAAATTAATACAGTGATGGGTTCTGAACGTGGATCCTGTTGCAAATCTGGTAATATTATTGTAGGAGATAGCCAGTATGTAAAAAAGAATTGCAAACATTTTAAGACATACGCCACATTTAAGCTGCACACAATGACATGCAAACATGCTATTTTGCAAAAAAAAAAGTAAATAAAAAGGGGAAAATATAATATTAAGTTATTCAGATTTTTTTCCATTAAAGTGGCCAACATGCAGACTCATACAATGGCAGGTTATAGTGGTTGTTAAGGACATAGGCTTTGATACAGTATCCAGGGTATAAGCAATTAGGTGTATGTAAATGAACTATGTTTATTGAATTGCAAAATGGGCCACCATGTCCACAGGTACTAACTGTGTAAGGGCTAGAACCATAGTAGTGTAGACACAAGAGACAGCTGACATGAAAAGGGGGTGTATCATGGTTTGTGGAAGTAGATTGCAGCTCAGCGGCTCCTGTTTGCACTCAGCTAAGCACAACTAAGCAGGGAGGTGTGTCTGAGGCTGCTAAGCTGTGCTTAGCTGGTTGAAGAAAAGCTAAGCGTGACCATGCACAGGGAAGGGCTCTTTCTTCTCAACAATATTTACACTAGCTCACGGGTTTGTGTGGAGTGCCACGGGGCTTAGCAGTTGAAGAAATTAAAACAAAGGGGGGAATAGCCTGGGAAAGCCAATCAAGCATAAATGACTAAGTCCTGTTCCACTGATACTGGCCCATTCAAAACCCTCAGTAATATAGCTGGCAGGTGTAATGTATCATAGTCAGCCAATCACACAGGCTGCATCTGCAGCACGCCAGTATAAAGTATGTATACACCCTTCAATCTGATGTTTTCCACATACTCTGCACCATTGGAGTACACACTTGGGAATTTTAACTGACAAAATGATAGGGGCTGCTGCTGTTTTGCTACATCTCTACATGCTACAGGCTGAGATCAGTGATGATGATGATGATGATGGCAATAGGCCCAGACTGAGGAGAAGAAGAGTGTTTAGGACTGGGGCAACCTTTCAGGGGCTACATGAGCTGGAGATAGTGGAGTGCTACAGGGTGGACAGGGACATACTACAACTCACCGAGCTCTGCCGGCCTCACCTCAGTCCCAGACGCAACAGAGAGGAGGCCATCTCAATGGAAACAAAGGTATGTGTAACCTTAAGAATACTAGCTGCAGGTACTTTCCAAAGACCTACTGGGGACATTATGGGGATCTCACAGGCATCTGCATCAGGGTACTCCACCTGTTCCTGGATGTCATGTTAACACATGCCAATGAGCACATTTATTTCCCCAGCACTCCTGAGGAGAGGACTAGCAATATATGTCTCTTCCACCATGTAACACACTACCCATAGATACTGGGTGCCATAGACTACACTCATGAGTGCATCAAAGCACCACCCGATGAAGAGGGTAGAGTGTACATCAACTGCAAGGGTACCACTCCATCAACTGCCAGGTCATGTGCAATGCCCAGGGCATTATCTTCAATGTGTGTGCAGGCAGCCCTGGCAGTTATCTTGACTCCCACATCTGGCATGCATCACAGCTGTATGAGGCATTTGCCGGGGGGACATCCCATACAGCCATCTAGTGGGGAATGCTGGCTATGGACTGGAACTGTGCATGATGACATCCATCAGAAATGCCCACACACCAACTGAAGAATGCCATAATGAGGCACATATACTGACTAGGAACATTGTACAGCATGTGTTTGGGCTGCTCAAGCCACGGTTCCACTGCCTTGACATATCTGGTGGAGCCCAGCAGTACTACTCTCCAGCCACATGTGCACACATGTTCATAGTATCTGCCATACTACACAATATGATCTTGTGGAAATAGCTGTGGCAGGAACATCACAGGGAAGGAAGACACAATCTTCAACCATTGCCAAAGTCCCCAGAGGCACAGGGGAACTCAAAAGAGCAACCCCTGAGCCTGACCCTGTAAGCAGACATAGGCATACCCAGTACATCCTGGCCTTGGCAAAGTGGCAATGCATAGCACATACACTGACACCCTAGGAGCCCATGGTCTGACACCTCACTCTGACTCACATACACACAGTAAAATGGATGCCAGCCACATCACATTACCTATACCTTACCATGTATAGGTTGTGTACTGTGTGCATCTGAGAAAGTCAGCCCTGAAGCAATGTCTTCACAACTGCTGCTGGCACAAGGTAAGTCACTCTTCTTAACAGTAAATAAATGGGGTAGTACACTGTGGTAGGATATGTATGGTATTGCTGCATGTATGCATGGGAATGGAGTGGGTTGCTGGGATAGCAGCGGAAAATGGACAGCTATGTGGGACGACAGGAAGACTTTCTCAAATACTGGCTGCCTGACAATATGCAGTAGGCCTGAAGCCAGGAACATCCACTGCAGTATGTGAGGGACTTAAAACAGTGGGGTCATAGGACAAATGCAGGGATGTAAATATTTGAGTCCCCTACATAGCTCTAAACCGCTTACAGCAAGAAATCTGTACAAAGTTATAAAGAAATGTGGGATAAA